>NC_091985.1:4632837-4765337 GCF_044704955.1 Pristiophorus japonicus | reverse complement strand
TGACGGAGCAGGCACGTGGCCTACATAAGAACATAAGAAATAGGAGCAGGAGTAGGCCATTCGGCCCCTCGAGCCTGCTCCACCATTTAATAAGATCATGGCTGATCTGATCATGGACTCAGCTCCACTTTCCTGCCCGCTCCCCATAACCTTTTATTCCCTTATCACTCAAAAATCTGATTATCTCCACCTTAAATATATTCAATGCCCCAGCTTCCACAGCTCTCTGAGGCAGTGAATTCCACAGATTTACAATCCTCTGAGAGAAGAAATTCCTCCTCATCTCTGTTTCAAATGGGCAGCCCCTTATTCTAAGACCATGCCCCCTAGTTCTAGTCTCCCCCATCAGTGGAAACATCCTCTCTGCATCCACCTTGTCAAGCCCCCTCATAATCTTATATGTTTCGATAAGATCACCTCTCATTCTTCTGAATTCCAATGAGTAGAGGCCCAACCTACTCAACCTTTCCTCATAAGGCAACCCCCTCATCCCCGGAATCAACCGAGTGAACCTTCTCTGAAGAGACTCCAATGCAAGTTTATCCTTCCTTATATACGGAGACCAAAACTGCACGCAGTACTCCAGGCGTGGCCTCACCAATACCCTGTACAGTTGTAGCAGGACATCTCTGCTTTTATACTCTATCCCCCTTGCAATTGGCCTTCCTGGTCAATTGCTGTACTCCTGCTCCTGTTTCTTATCCAGCTGCCCCTGACAGTGCCAGAGGTTGTGACAGGGCTGATGGGTAGATCCCCAGAGATCCACCCTTTGTCGCAGTCTCTCCCCGTCTACAGATATATCACCTCCGCTCTCCCCGTCGACAGATCCCAGGGCTGATCATGATATGTGTGTTTTTTTAATTCAGCTGGAAAGCTACTTGGTAACGAACAAAAGTATCCTGGAGGTGCTGACCCTGGTCGATTATTCGTGGCAGATTTCCAAAGCTCTCGCCTATCTTGAGGGCGTGAAGGTTGTGCATCGGTAAGTCAGACATTAGTAACCATGAGATAACCAGGTTAAATGTTCGACAGCTCAACAAGGAAATGTACTCCAGGTGCGGCCTCTCTAATACCCTGTACAGTTGCAGCAGGACTTCTCTGCTTTTATACTCTATCCCCCTTGCAATAAAGGCCAACCTTGGCCTTCCTGATCAATTGCTGTACTCCTGCTCCTGTTTCTTATCCAGCTGCCCCTGACAGTGCCAGATGTGATGTGACATCGAGGATGTGACAGAAGAACATAAGAACATAAGAATTGGGAACAGGAGTAGGCCATCTAGCCCCTCGAGCCTGCTCCGCCATTCAACAAGATCATGGCTGATCTGGCCGTGGACTCAGCTCCACTTACCCGCCCGCTCCCCGTAACCCTTAATTCCCTTATTGGTTAAAAATCTATCTATCTGTGACTTGAATACATTCAATGAGCTAGCCTCAACTGCTTCCTTGGGCAGAGAATTCCACAGATTCACAACCCTCTGGGAGAAGAAATTCCTTCTCAACTCGGTTTTAAATTGGCTCCCCCGTATTTTGAGGCTGTGCCCCCTAGTTCTAGTCTCCCCGACCAGTGGAAACAACCTCTCTGCCTCTATCTTGTCTATCCCTTTCATTATTTTAAATGTTTCTATAAGATCACCCATCATCCTTCTGAACTCCAACGAGTAAAGACCCAGTCTACTCAATCTATCATCATAAGGTAACCCCATCGTCTCCAGAATCAGCCTAGTGAATCGTCTCTGTACCCTCTCCAAAGCTAGTATATCCTTCCTTAAGTAAGGTGACCAAAACTGCACGCAGTACTCCAGGTGCAGCCTCACCAATACCCTGATGGAGTCGATGTTCTGGTATTGAGAACATTCAGCTGGTCACGGTGGTGAAATCAGTCTTCAGCGGTAATGTGAAACGGGCCCGTAGCAAATTGGCAGAAATGATTGGCAAAGAAAACTGTCTCCCATGTAACGGCTCTGCCGATTTGGCTGAGAGCGGATCCCCCGGTGTAAAGCTGTCTGCCGATTGGCTAAGAGCGATTTCCCCCCTGGCGTAAAGTTGTCTGCCGATTGGATGAGAGCGATTCCCATTATTGACAAAGAACATAAGAAATAGGAGCAGGAGCAGGCCATACGGCCCATCGAGCCTGCTCCGCCATTTAATACAATCATGGCTGATCCAATCATGGACTCGGGTCCACTTCCCTGCCCGCTCCCCATTACCCCTTATCCCCTTATCGGATAAGAAACTGTCTATCTCTGTCTTAAATTTATTCAATGACCCAGCTTCCTTCCCAAGAGTTCAAACCCTACCGTGGCATGTTGTGAAATTGAATTCAATAATTCTGGGAAGTTTGAGGATCGGAGCCGGAAAATGATCCGGAAATGCTGCCGGCCGCTTGAGAAAATGCAGCGACTGCCCTTCAGGGAAGGGAGCCTGTCACTCGGGCCCTGGTCAGGCCCACACCAGGCTGCGGCCTGCAAATAAACACCTTTCTCCAGCTCACTTTGCCAACAACTTCCCACAGTGGGATTTGAACCCCTGGTACCACGACCACAAGCAGCCATTGTGGATGGACTGTGGGGAACTCTCATTCCAGTCACAACTCCTGTGGTGGACAACACCTGGGTCAAGGGCTTGGCACTTGGGGATGAGGTCTGCTGATAAATATTCACGGGTACGGCCATGATTGGGCCACATCTGGTCACATCCTGTAACTGCACACACAAACTCTCATGCTTTTCATGATTAGAGTTCGATTAAGTGACTATGTTGTCTCTCTCTTGATGTTTATCCTTGGTGCTGACTCCTTCCCTCTCTCAATCTTCTCATTCTTCCTCTCAATGTCTCTCTCCTCTTTCTCCCGATCTCTTTCGGGTGAGGTGTTAAACCGAGGCCCTCGTCTGTTCTCTGGTGAAAGATCCCATGGGACTATTTCAACGCCGAGCAGGGGAGTTCTCCCCGGTGTCCTGGGGCCAATATTTATCCCTCAATCAACATCACAAAAACAGATTATCTGGTCATTATCACATGTGTGCGTGGGAGCTTGCTGTGCGCAAATTGGCTGCTGCGTTTCCCACATTGCAACACTGACTGCACTCCCAAAGTACTTCATTGGCTGTGAAGCGCTTTGAGACGTCCGGTGGTTGTGAACGGTGCTATATAAATGCAAGTCTTTCTCTCTATCTCTGACCATCTGGCTCTCCCCATTTCCCCACTCCAGGGATATAGCGGTGAGGAATGTTCTCGTTGCGACTCCGAATTGCGTGAAGCTGGGCGATTTTGGTCTCTCGCGCTACATCGAAGAAGATAATTACTACAAAGGTAGGAGACAAGCTGTGAAACTCTCAGCAGCGGCAGGAACCTCATTGTGCCCTGCGAGTGTGATGGGGGCGTGTGAACTCTACCAGTGCTCCCGTTCGTGATTCGAACCGTAACACTCTCGTCTCGGAGTAACAAGGTTGTGGGTCCAACTCCAGGGACTCGGGGGGCCCTTAATCCCAGTGCTGACACTCCCAGTGCTGAGAGAGTGCTACACTGTTGGAGGTGCCGTTTCTCGAATGAGACGTTGAACAGCGTCTGCCCTCTCGGGAACAAATAGCAGCATTTTGAAGAAGAGCGAGAGAGTTGTCCGCAGTGCCCTGGCCAATACTTATCCCTCAACCAACATCACTAAAACCGATTATCACATTGCTGTTTGTGGGAGCTTGCTGTGCACAAATTGGCGGCTGCGTTTCCCGACATCGCAACAGTGACTACACTCCAAAAAGTACTTCATTGGCTGTAAGCGCTGTGGGATGTCCTGAGGTTGGGAAAAGGCGCCAGTGTTTTTTCTTTTATATAACCCCGTTAAAGTGTTTGGGGGTGGTTTTAACCTCCAGTGATATCGATTTGGCCGCCTGTTCCTCACCTCCCCCGACCCATGGAGACAGGAACCCTTCCCCCTGAGCCAGACACTGGTGGCCCCGCGGGGTATCTCCCAGTAATTCCAGACCGATTCAACTCTCCACCACCAGGACTGTCCGGGGTGGGGCTCGAACCCTTCACCTCGTGACTCGGAGGGGGATTAATGCCCCTCAGCCAGTGCTCACCCCAGCTCGATGCGAGTGTCCCACTGAGTGTCAGCCCGGTATGTCGAGATCAGCGGGTAACGGTTGGTTGTGTCTCGTGTTCAGGGGCAGGACCAAAGGTGCACAGCGCGCGCCACAACATGTTATTTCAGAACTCAATCCAGAACCACACCTCAGCAAATACAGGAGGACGTGGTCACAGTACCGGAGGGAGAAGGGGTGGCCACTCAGCCCCTCGGGCCTGTTCTACCATTTAATCAGGTCATGCAGTGTGTGATGGGACAGTGTAGAGCGAGCTTTACTGTGTATCTAACCCCGTGCTGTACCTGCCCTGGGAGTGTTTGATGGGACAGTGTAGAGCGAGCTTTACTGTGTATCTAACCCCGTGCTGTACCTGCTCTGGGAGTGTTTGATGGGACAGTGTAGAGGGAGCTTTACTCTGTATCTAACCCCGTGCTGTACCTGCTCTGGGAGTGTTTGATGGGACAGTGTAGAGGGAGCTTTACTCTGTATCTAACCCCGTGCTGTACCTGCTCTGGGAGTGTTTGATGGGACAGTGTAGAGGGAGCTTTACTCTGTATCTAACCCCGTGCTGTACCTGCTCTGGGAGTGTTTGATGGGGACAGTGTAGAGGGAGCTTTACTCTGTATCTAACCCCGTGCTGTATCTGCCCTGGGAGTGTTTGATGGGACAGTGTAGAGGGAGCTTTACTCTGTATCTAACCCCGTGCTGTACCTGCCCTGGGAGTGTTTGATGGGACAGTGTAGAGGGAGCTTTACTCTGTATCTAACCCCCTGTACCTGCCCTGGGAGTGTTTGATGAGACAGTGTAGAGGGAGCTTTACTCTGTATCTAACCCCCTGTACCTGCCCTGGGAGAGTTTGATGGGACAGTGTAGAGGGAGCTTTACTCTGTATCTAACCCCCTGTACCTGCCCTGGGAGTGTTTGATGTTGAGATGAGGTTCAAATACCCTCCCTCGCCAGTATTGGCATACGTTATCTTGATGACAAACGTTTGTGATAAAAAATGAATTTACAACTACCCCTGTGCGGTGCAGAATGTTGTGTGAGTGGAGCAATCCATCAGTGTGCGTGTGTGTGTTAAGGCCGTGTCATTTATTACGCAGCATCGGTGACCAGAATGCCGATTAAATGGATGGCCCCCGAATCCATCAACTTCCGACGTTTCACCTCCGCCAGTGACGTGTGGATGTTCGGTAAGTGAACCGATGCAAGCATGGTGTAACGGTGCGGCAAGTTAGGGCCTCCTCGGGAGGGTGGGCCGAGCAGGGACCCTCCCCTCGAGGGACGGGGGGTCTTGGGGCACGGACCCTCTCCCTGGGGGACGGGGGGTTCTAGGGGCATGGACCCTCTCCCTGGGGGACGGGGGGTTCTAGGGGCAGGGACCCTCTCCCTGGGGGACGGGGGGTCTAGGGGCACGGACCCTCTCCCTGGGGGACGGGGGGTCTAGGGGCACGGACCCTCTCCCTGGGGGACGGTGGGTTCTAGGGGCATGGACGCTCTCCCCAGGGTACGGGGGGTCTAGGGGCACGGACCCTGATACCCGGGGGACGGGGGGTTCTAGGGGCACGGACCCTCTCTCTGGGGGACGGGGGGTCTAGGGGCACGGACCCTCTCCCTGGGGGACGGGGGGTTCTAGGGGCACGGACCCTCTCCCTGGGGGACGGGGGGTTCTAGGGGCACGGACCCTCTCCCTGGGGACGGGGGGTTCTAGGGGCACGGACCCTCTCCCTGGGGGACAGGGGGTTCTAGGGGCACGGACCCTCTCCCTGGGGGACGGGGGGTTCTAGGGGCACGGACCCTCTCCCTGGGGACGGGGGGTCTATAGGCACGGACCCTCTCCCTGGGGACGGGGGGTTCCAGGGGCACGGACCCTCTCCCTGGGGGACGGGGGGTTCTAGGGGCACGGACCCCGATACCCGGGAACGGGGGGTCTAGGGGCACGGACCCTCTCCCTGGGGGACGGGGGGTTCTAGGGGCACGGACCCTCTCCCTGGGGGACCCTCTCCCGGGGGACGAGGGGTTCTTGGGGCACGGACGCTCTCCCTGGGGGACGGGGGGTCTAGGGGCACGGACCCTCTCCCCAGGGTACAGGGGGTCTAGGGGCACGGACCCCGATACCCGGGGGACGGGGGGTCTAGGGGCACGGACCCTGTCCCTGGGGGACGGGGGGTCTAGGGGCACGGACCCTCTCCCTGGGGACGGGGGGTTCTAGGGGCACGGACCCCGATACCCGGGGGACGGGGGGTCTAGGGGCACGGACCCTCTCCCCAGGGTACGGGGGGTCTAGGGGCACGGACCCCGATACCCGGGGGACGGGGGGTCTAGGGGCACGGACCCTCTCCCCAGGGTACGGGGGGTCTAGGGGCACGGACCCCGATACCCGGGGGACGGGGGGGTCTAGGGGCACGGAACCTCTCCCTGGGGGACGGGGGGTTCTAGGGGCACGGACCCTCTCCCTGGGGGACGGGGGGTTCTAGGGGCACGGACCCCGATACCCGGGGGACGGGGGGTCTAGGGGCACGGACCCTCTCCCTGGGGGACAGGGGGTTCTAGGGGCACGGACCCTCTCCCTGGGGGACGGGGGGTTCTAGGGGCACGGACCCCGATACCCGGGGGACGGGGGGTTCTAGGGGCACGGACCCTCTCCCTGGGGGACGGGGGGTTCTAGGGGCATGGACGCTCTCCCTGGGGGACGGTGGGTTCTAGGGGCACGGACCCTCTCCCTGGGGGACGGTGGGGTTCTAGGGGCACGGACCCTCTCCCTGGGGGACGGGGGGTTCTCGGGGCACGGACCCCGATACCCGGGGGACGGGGGGTCTAGGGGCACGGACCCTCTCCCTGGGGGACAGGGGGTTCTAGGGGCACGGACCCCCTCCCTGGGGGACGGGGGGGTTCTAGGGGCACGGACCCCGATACTCAGGGGACGGGGGGTCTAGGGGCACGGACCCTCTCCCTGGGGGACGGGGGGTTCTAGGGGCACGGACCCTCTCCCTGGGGGACGGGGGGTTCTAGGGGCACGGACGCTCTCCCTGGGGGACGGGGGGTTCTAGGGGCACGGACGCTCTCCCTGGGGGACGGGGGGTTCTAGGGGCACGGACCCTCACCCTGGGGGACGGGGGGTTCTAGGGGCACGGACCCACTCCCTGGGGGACGGGGGGTTCCAGGGGCACGGACCCTCTCCCTGGGGACGGGGGGTTCTAGGGGCACGGACCCCGATACCCGGGGGACGGGGGGTTCTAGGGGCACGGACCCTCTCCCGGGGGACGGGGGGTTCTAGGGGCACGGACCCCGATACCCGGGGGACGGGGGGTCTAGGGGCACGGACCCTCTCCCTGGGGGACAGGGGGTTCTAGGGGCACGGACCCTCTCCCTGGGGGACGGGGGGTCTAGGGGCACGGACCCTCTCCCTGGGGGACAGGGGGTTCTAGGGGCACGGAAACTCTCCCTGGGGGACGGGGGGTTCTAGGGGCACGGACTCTCTCCCTGGGGACGGGGTGTCTAGGGGCACGGACCCTCTCCCTGGGGACAGGGGGTTCCAGGGGCACGGACCCTCTCCCTGGGGGACGGGGGGTTCTAGGGGCACGGACCCCGATACCCGGGGACGGGGGGTCTAGGGGCACGGACCCTCTCCCTGGGGGACGGGGGGTTCTAGGGGCACGGACCCTCTCCCTGGGGGACCCTCTCCCGGGGGACGAGGGGTTCTTGGGGCACGGACGCTCTCCCTGGGGGACGAGGGGTTCCAGGGGCACGGACCCTCTCCCCAGGGTACGGGGGGTCTAGGGGCACGGACCCCGATACCCGGGGGACGGGGGGTCGAGGGGCACGGACCCTCTCCCCAGGGTACAGGGGGTCTAGGGGCACGGACCCCGATACCCGGGGGACGGGGGGTCTAGGGGCACGGACCCTCTCCCTGGGGGACGGGGGGTCTAGGGGCACGGACCCTCTCCCTGGGGACGGGGGGTTCTAGGGGCACGGACCCCGATACCCGGGGGACGGGGGGTCTAGGGGCACGGACCCTCTCCCCAGGGTACGGGGGGTCTAGGGGCACGGACCCCGATACCCGGGGGACGGGGGGTCTAGGGGCACGGACCCTCTCCCCAGGGTACGGGGGGTCTAGGGGCACGGACCCCGATACCCGGGGGACGGGGGGTCTAGGGGCACGGACCCTCTCCCTGGGGGACAGGGGGTTCTAGGGGCACGGACCCTCTCCCTGGGGACGGGGGGTCTAGGGGCACGGACGCTCTCCCTGGAGACGGGGGGTTCTAGGGGCACGGAACCTCTCCCTGGGGGACGGGGGGTTCTAGGGGCACGGACCCTCTCCCTGGGGGACGGGGGGTCTAGGGGCACGGACCCTCTCCCTGGGGGACAGGGGGTTCTAGGGGCACGGACACTCTCCCTGGGGGACGGGGGGTTCTAGGGGCACAGACCCTCTCCCTGGGGGTGTGGGGGTTCTAGGGGCACGGACCCCGATACCCGGGGGACGGGGGGTCTAGGGGCACGGACCCTCTCCCTGGGGGACAGGGGGTTCTAGTGGCACGGACCCTCTCCCTGGGGGACGGGTGGTTCTAGGGGCACGGACCCCGATACCCGGGGGACGGGGGGTTCTAGGGGCACGGACCCTCTCCCTGGGGGACGGGGGGTTCTAGGGGCATGGACGCTCTCCCTGGGGGACGGTGGGTTCTAGGGGCACGGACTCTCTCCCTGGGGGACGGGGGGTTCTAGGGGCACGGACCCTCTCCCTGGGGGACGGGGGGGTTCTAGGGGCACGGACCCTCTCCCTGGGGGACGGGGGGTTCTCGGGGCACGGACCCCGATACCCGGGGGACGGGGGGTCTAGGGGCACGGACCCTCTCCCTGGGGGACAGGGGGTTCTAGTGGCACGGACCCCCTCCCTGGGGGACGGGGGGTTCTAGGGGCACGGGCCCCGATAACCAGGGTACGGGGGGTCTAGGGGCACGGACCCTCTCCCTGGGGGACGGGGGGTTCTAGGGGCATGGACGCTCTCCCTGGGGACGGGGGGTTCTAGGGGCATGGACGCTCTCTCTGGGGGACGGGGGGTTCTAGGGGCACGGACGCTCTCCCTGGGGACGGGGGGTTCTAGGGGCACGGACCCTCTCCCTGGGGGACGGGGGGTTCTAGGGGCACGGACCCCGATACCCAGGGGACGGGGGGTCTAGGGGCACGGACCCTCTCCCTGGGGGACGGGGGGTTCTAGGGGCACGGACGCTCTCCCTGGGGACGGGGGGTTCTAGGGGCACGGACCCTCTCCCGGGGGACGGGGGGGTTCTAGGGGCACGGATCCCGATACCCGGGGGACGGGGGGTCTAGGGGCACGGACCCTCTCCCTGGGGGACGGGGGGTTCTAGGGGCACGGACGCTCTCCCTGGGGGACGGGGGGTTCTAGGGGCACGGACGCTCTCCCTGGGGGACGGGGGGTTCTTGGTGCACGGAACCTCTCCCTGGGGGACGGGGGGTTCTAGGGGCACGGACCCTCTCCCTGGGGGACGGGGGGTTCCAGGGGCACGGACCCTCTCCCTGGGGACGGGGGGGTTCTAGGGGCACGGACCCCGATACCCGGGGGACGGGGGGTTCTAGGGGCACGGACCCTCTCCCGGGGGACGGGGGGTTCTAGGGGCACGGACCCCGATACCCGGGGGACGGGGGGTCTAGGGGCACGGACCCTCTCCCTGGGGGACAGGGGGTTCTAGGGGCACGGACCCTCTCCCTGGGGGACGGGGGGTTCTAGGGGCACATACCCTCTCCCCGGGACGACGGGGCTTTTCTAATGGGACACGGATCCTGTCCCCTGGGGGAAGGCGGGTGAGGCTCAGCGGGATCATTCAGCGATGGAAACTTGCCGTCCTTACCCGGTCCGGCCTGCATGTGACTCCTGTCCCACACCAACATAGTTAACTCTTAACTGCCCCCTGAATTGGCCGAGCAGGACCTTCCGTTTTATCAAACCACTTAGCAGGGGTTATAGAAGAAATCAGAAGAGGATTGGTAATAAATGCCGGCCTTGCAGCTACATCCACATCCCGAGAATGAATTAATAAATCGGATCAATGCATCCAGCAGCATGAGGCCACGAGTCGACCCTGCCCCGCCCCTCGACCCTGCCCCGACCCTGCCCCGCCCCTCGACCCTGACCCGCCCCTCGACCCTGACCCGCCCCTCGGGCCTGCCCCGTCCCTCCGGCCTCTCGACCCTGCCCCACCCCTCCATCCCCTGGACCCTGCTCCGGCCCCTCGACCCTGCCCCACCCCTCCAACCCCTGGACCCTGCTCCGGCCCCTCGACCTTGCCCCACCCCTCCAACCCCTGGACCCTGCTCCGGCCCCTGGACCCTGCCCCACCCCTCCAACCCCTGGACCCTGCTCCGGCCCCTGGACCCTGCCCCACCCCTCCAACCCCTGGACCCTGCTCCGGCCCCTCGACCCTGCCCCGTCCCTTGTCCCTGCCCCGTCCCTCCGGCCCCTCGACCCTGCCCCGTCCCTCGGCCTTGCCCCGGCCCCTCCGGCCCCTCGACCCTGCCCCACCCCTCCAACCCCTGGACCCTGCTCCGGCCCCTCGACCCTGCTCCGGCCCCTCGACCCTGCCCCGCCCCCTCCGGCCCCTCGACCCTGCCCCGTCCCTCGACCTTGCCCCGCCTCCTCCGGCCCCTCGTCCCTGCCCCGCCCCTCCAGCTCCTCGACTCTGCTCCGCCCCTCGACCCTGCCCCTCCGGCCCCGTTCCTCTGGCCCCGTTCGGTGAGACTGTGGCTGATCTGTGACCTAACTCCATTTACCTGCCTTTGATCGATACCACTCCTGCCCTGACCTAACAAACGTCCATCGATGTCAGTCTTCAAAATATCAATCCAGTCCCAGCACCCAGGGCCTTTTGGGGGCGAGAGTCCAAGATGCACACCTCCCTTTGTGTGAACAAGTGCTCCCTGATTTCTTGTCTGAACGGCCTGGCTCTAATTTTAAGATTGTGCTCCCTTGTTTTGGATTCCCCGACCAGAGCAAATAGCTTCTCTCGATACAGTGTCCGGGTACCGAGCTCTGGATCCTCTTGTGGATGAGACGTTAAACCCAGGCCCTGTCTGCTCTCGGGTGGATGTAAATGATCCCAGGGCACTATTTCGAAGAAGAGCATGGAGCTCTTCCCAGTGTCCTGGGCCAATATTTATCCCTCAATCAACATCAATAAAACACATTATCTGGTCATTATCACATCGCTGTGTGTGGGAGCTTGCTGTGCACAAGTTGGCTGCCGCATTTCCCACATTACAACAGGGACTACACTCCAAAAGTACTTCATGGGCTGTAAAGTGCTTTGAGACGTCCGGTGGTGGTGAAAGGTGCTATATAAGTGAAATTTATTTTTATTGGAAGCTATTGCAGACTCGGCACTGGGAATGTGCCAATGCTATTGTGGGTGAGCAGGCCAGACTCGGTGTGGTTGGGCCCTGGGCTTGGGCTCCGTGGCCCGCGGCTGGAAATGGAATGGAAGCAAGGAGGGAAAGCTCTCCTGCTCCTCACAGTGCAGTGGTTGGTGCCGAGTGAAGGATAGGCCGGTGATACCAGACCCCACGGTCAATCACCGTCTCAGCGCACCCTGCCCAGGTATCTGGGGCTCGGCTCATCGGGAGCCGGCGGGGCGGTGAAATCGGTCAGACACTGCCGACAGTGACTGCTGTACACCCATCCCATTATCCTTTCCACCCGCCTCAATGCAAAAGCTGATTGTGTGGGCTGTGAAACGTTCGGGGGAATTCGCCCTCACATTCCCGTCCAAAAGTAACGTCTCTGCGATCCCTTCACCTCCTCACCTGCCCTCCGCAGTCTCTCAGTCTTTGGGTGGTGGTGGTGGTGTTGTAGCTGGTGGTGGTGTAGTTGTTGTTGTAGTTTCGAGGGACTGCCTCTGATTGACGTTGTTGTTGTTGTAGGTGTCTGCATGTGGGAGATCCTGAGTTTCGGGAAGCAGCCGTTTTTCTGGCTGGAGAATCGGGATGTGATCGGACTGTTGGAACGCGGAGACCGTCTGCCCAAGCCGGAGTTCTGCCCTCCCACACTCTACACACTGATGAACCGCTGCTGGAACTATGAACCTCGGGAACGGCCAAAGTTCACCGAAATAGTCTGCTCATTAAGGTAAGAATATTGGCTCACAAATGGATTGCGGCTCAAGTCCAAAACCGCTCAACTGTCAGAGGAAAATAATTCGATCGTAGTAACCCTCTCCCCAGCCAGATGCTGAGTGACAGTGTGAGGGAGCTGGATTAACATCAGTACAGATACAGTCAGTAACGCAGGGTGCTGGGGGAGAGGGGTTACTGAGTGGCAGTGTGAGGGAGCTGGATTAACATCAGTACAGATACAGTCAGTAACACAGGGTGCTGGGGGAGAGGGGTTACTGAGTGACAGTGTGAGGGAGCTGGATTAACATCAGTACAGATACAGTGAGTAACACAGGGCGCTGGGGGAGAGGGGTTACTGAGTGACAGTGTGAGGGAGCTGCATTAACATCAGTAGAGATACAGTCAGTAACACAGGGTGCTGGGGGAGAGGGGTTACTGAGTGACAGTGTGAGGGAGCTGGATTAACATCAGTACAGATACAGTCAGTAACACAGGGTGCTGGGGGAGAGGGGTTGCTGAGTGACAGTGTGAGGGAGCTGGATTAACATCAGTACAGATACAGTCAGTAACACAGGGTGCTGGGGGAGAGGGGTTACTGAGTGACAGTGTGAGGGAGCTGGATTAACATCAGTACAGATACAGTCAGTAACACAGGGTGCTGGGGGAGAGGGGTTACTGAGTGACAGTGTGAGGGAGCTGGATTAACATCGGTACAGATACAGTCAGTAACACAGGGCGCTGGGGGAGAGGGGTTACTGAGTGACAGTGTGAGGGAGCTGGATTAACATCAGTACAGATACAGTCAGTAACACAGGGTGCTGGGGGAGAGGGGTTACTGAGTGACAGTGTGAGGGAGCTAGATTAACATCAGTACAGATACAGTCAGTAACACAGGGTGCTGGGGGAGAGGGGTTACTGAGTGACAGTGTGAGGGAGCTGGATTAACATCAGTACAGATACAGTGAGTAACACAGGGTTCTGGGGCAGAGGGGTTACTGAGTGATAGTGTGAGGGAGCTGGATTAACATCAGTACAGATACAGTCAGTAACACAGGGTGCTGGGGGAGAGGTGCTACTGAGTGACAGTGTGAGGGAGCTGGATTAACATCAGTACAGATACAGTCAGTAACACAGGGTGCTGGGGGAGAGGAGTTACTGAGTGACAGTGTGAGGGAGCTGGATTAACATCAGTACAGATACAGTCAGTAACACAGGGTGCTGGGTGAGAGGGGTTACTGAGTGACAGTGTGAGGGAGCTGGATTAACATCAGTAGAGATACAGTCAGTAACACAGGGCACTGGGGGAGAGGGGTTACTGAGTGACAGTGTAAGGGAGCTGGATTAACATTAGTGGAGATACAGTCAGTAACACAGGGTGCTGGGGGAGAGGGGTTACTGAGTGACAGTGTGAGGGAGCTGGATTAACATCAGTACAGATACAGTCAGTAACACAGGGTGCTGGGGGAGAGGGGTTACTGAGCGACAGTGTGAGAGAGCTGGATTAACATCAGTACAGATACAGTCAGTAACACAGGGCGCTGGGGGAGAGGAGTTACTGAGTGATAGTGTGAGGGAGCTGGATTAACATCAGTACAGATACAGTCAGTAACACAGGGTGCTGGGGGAGAGGGGTTACTGAGTGACAGTGTGAGGGAGTTGGATAAACATCAGTACAGATACAGTCAGTAACACAGGGGTGCTGGGGGAGAGGAGTTACTGAGTGACAGTGTGAGGGAGCTGGATTAACATCAGTACAGATACAGTCAGTAACACAGGGTGCTGGGTGAGAGGGGTTACTGAGTGACAGTGTGAGGGAGCTGGATTAACATCAGTACAGATACAGTCAGTAACACAGGGCACTGGGGGAGAGGGGTTACTGAGTGACAGTGTAAGGGAGCTGGATTAACATTAGTGGAGATACAGTCAGTAACACAGGGTGCTGGGGGAGAGGGGTTACTGAGTGACAGTGTGAGGGAGCTGGATTAACATCAGTACAGATACAGTCAGTGACACAGGGTGCTGGGGGAGAGGGGTTACAGAGTGACAGTGTGAGGGAGCTGGATTAACATCAGTAGAGATACAGTCAGTGACATAGTGCGCTGGGGGAGAGGGGTTACTGAGTGACAGTGTGAGAGAGCTGGATTAACATCAGTACAGATACAGTCAGTGACACAGGGCTCTGGGGGAGAGGGGTTACTGAGTGACAGTGTGAGGGAGCTGGATTAACATCAGTACAGATACAGTCAGTAACACAGGGTGCTGGGGGAGAGGGGTTACTGAGTGACAGTGTGAGGGAGCTGGATTAACATCAGTACAGATACAGTCAGTAACACAGGGTGCTGGGGGAGAGGGGTTACTGAGTGACAGTGTGAGGGAGCTGGATTAACATCAGTGGAGATACAGTCAGTAACACAGGGTGCTGGGGGAGAGGGGTTACTGAGTGACAGTGTGAGGGAGCTGGATTAACATCAGTACAGATACAGTCAGTAACACGGCGCTGGGGGAGAGGGGTTACTGAGTGACAGTGTGAGGGAGCTGGATTAACATCAGTACAGATACAGTCAGTAACACAGGGTGCTGTGGGAGAGGGGTTACTGAGTGACAGTGTGAGGGAGCTGGATTAACATCAGTACAGATACAGTCAGTAACACAGGGCGCTGGGGGAGAGGGGTTACTGAGCGACAGTGTGAGGGAGCTGGATTAACATCAGTACAGATACAGTCAGTAACACAGGGCGCTGGGGGAGAGGGGTTACTGAGTGACAGTGTGAGGGAGCTGGATTAACATCAGTACAGATACAGTCAGTAACACGGTGCTGGGGGAGAGGGGTTACTGAGTGACAGTGTGAGGGAGCTGGATTAACATCAGTACAGATACAGTCAGTAACACAGAGTGCTGGGGGAGAGGGGTTACTGAGTGACAGTGTGAGGGAGCTGGATTAACATCAGTACAGATACATTCTCTGTGTGACTGGGCAGTGGTCCGTGGATGCGGGCTCTGACTGGCAGGAGTTGTTTCTCATGCCCCGCTGGGTCTGTTGTGCCCCCCTCAGTGACATTCACCAGATGGAGATCGAGCAGCAGAAGGAGAGGAAGTACTGTACCCAGCGTCGCCTCACAACCCGCAACACCAACAGCATCATCGGGGTCAACGAGCCTCCGCCAAAGGTACGGGTCAGCGGCATACCGCACACGATAGACTCGATGATGTATTTAACAGTAAATGCCCTTCGATCAGTATTACTGTCGGACGCAGCAGACACAGAACTTTCATCCCCTTCCAGACAGCACTCCAAACCTGGCTCTATAGAATGGTGTATTTATTGTCAATCACTTCTCCCTCCCAATGGCTCGCTTCATGGGAATTTTTCACTTCTGCTTTAAATAACCTCTCTGGGGAGACAGTGGAAAGCAACAAACACCTCTATTTATATAGCGCCTTTAACGTCGTGAAATGTACCAAGACGTTTCACAGATAATATTTGACACCGAGCCGCATAAGGAGAAATTCTGGCATGTGACCAAAAGCTTGGTCAAAGAGGTAGGTTTTAATGTTGGAAAATGTTGGAGTCCATTATTAAAGAAGCAGTAGCAGGACATTTGGAAAAACATAATTCGGTCAGGCAGAGCCAGCATGGATTTATGAAGGGGAAGTCATGTTTGACAAATTTGCTGGAATTCTTTGAGGATGTAACGAACAGGATGGATAAAGGGGAACCAGTGGATGTGGTGTATTTGGACTTCCAGAAGGCATTTGACAAGGTGCCACATAAAAGGTTACTGCACAAGATAAAAGTTCACGGGGTTGGGGGTAATATATTAGCATGGATAGAGGATTGGCTACTAACAGAAAACAGAGAGTTGGGATAAATGGTTCATTCTCGGGTTAGCAATCAGTAACTAGTGGTGTGCCGCAGGGATCAGTGCTGGGACCCCAACTATTTACAATCTATATTAAAAACTTGGATGAAGGGACCGAGTGTAACGTAGCCAAGTTTGCGGATGATACAAAGCTGGGAGGAAAAGCAATGTGTGAGGAGAACACAAAAAATCTGCAAAAGGACATAGACAGGCTAAGTGAGTGGGCAAAAATTTGGCAGATGGAGTATAATGTTGGAGAGTGCAAGGTCATGCATTTTGGCAGAAAAAAATGAAAGAGCAAGTTATTATTTTAATGGAGAAAGATTGCAAAGTGCTGCAGTACAGCGGGACCTGGGGGTACTTGTGCATGAAACACAAAAGGATAGTATGCAGGTACAGCAAGTGATCAGGAAGGTCAATGGAATCTTGGCCTTTATTGCAAAGGGGATGGAGTATAAAAGCAGGGAAGTCTTGCTACAGTTATACAGGGTATTGGTGAGGCCACACCTGGAATATTGTGCGACATGTGTGTGCACTGGGTCCATGCAGCAGAGCAGGTCCTGGTTAACCCTTGCCACTGGATAAAGGCCGAGCTCTGTCAAGCCCCGTGTGGTGGCTGGTGTGCAACGGCCACCACACGTTAAATAAATTCACGCCAGTGCACACAAATATCGCAGTGTGGGCTGGCCCGTGCTGCCCCGGGCCCTCGCCTCTTCTGGGCCCCTCACCCTCACTCGCCGCTCCTCCGGCACGATCTCTCACCGCTCCCCCGCCACATACATTCCCACACTTCCGCCACGATCAATCACTGCTCCTCCGCCCCATCCTCCCGCCGCTCCTCCGCTCGCCTCTCCTCTCCTGTACCGGGCCCCGCCGATGCTCCTGCCCACGCTCCAAACCGCGACCTGGGTCCTGATGATGTCGCCCACCTCGACGCCTTCTCACGTTTGTGTCGGCTCGCGCTGGAAGCTGCAGCGATAGCCCCGATCTGCAGAGATGTTCTCTCCTAGATTCCTAAGCATCTGGCCCCTCCTCTTTGCTGCCTGATCCAGACGCCATATTATCTTAAACCCTGCCCCACAGCACGGGTTAACCTCCCCCCGCGACGATGTTGGTCCCAGCACAGTTCAGGTGTAACCAGTCCGGCCTGGACAGGCCCCTCCTGCCCCAGAACCGGTGCCAATGCCCCAGGAATCTGCTCCCCTCCCTCCTGCACCCCGCTGGCACACGGTACTGGGAGTAATCTGGAGATTTACCACTGCCTTTCTTTAATCTACTGCTGAAACTCTGCCTGCAGGACTGCAACCCTGTTCCTCCCTCTGTCATTGGCTCCAGCATGGACCATGACCTCTGACTGTTCCCCTGTTCCTCACAGAATGTCCGTCACCCTGGCACCAGGCAGGCAGCACACCTCGTTCCGGACTCACGCCTACATTTGCAAAAATGCCCGCCCATCCCCTGACTACCAAGTTCCCTGTGACCACTGCGTTTCTGCCCTGTCCTGTTCCCCCGAGCCTCCTGCACTCGCTCCCCGGGGACTCCTCATAACCTGCCTGGTGGTCATCCTCCTCTCGAGCTCTCGCTGTAGGTGACCACCTCCTGAAATGTGCAATCCACGAAGCCTGCAGCTCCCCCCCACCCCCCCGTACGCCAACCGTGTCATGACCCCAGCCGCCCCCCTAAGCCCCCCCAACTCTGAGCTCCAGCATTTGGCAGCCCCTCCTGAATATGTGGTTTTCCGGGAGACACGGGGACTTCTGGAGTTCTCACAGAGCGCAGGATAAGAACATAAGAAATAGGAGCAGGAGTCGGCCATTCGGCCCCTCAAGTCTGCTCCGCCATTCAATACGATCATGGCTGATCTGATTATGGACTCAGCTCCACTTTACTGCCCGCTCCCCTTACCCCTTATTCCCTTATCGGTTAAGAAACTGTCTATTTCTGTCTTAAATGCATTCAATGTCCCAGCTTCCACAGGTTTCTGAGGCAATGAATTCCACAGATTTACAACCCTCTGAGAGAAGAAATTTCTCCTAATCTCTGTTTTAAATGGGTGGCTCCTTATTTTAAGATCATGCCCTCTAGTTCTAGTCTCCCCCATCAGTGGAAACATCCTCTCTGCATCCACCTTGTCAAGCTCCCTCATAATCTTGTACGTTTTGATAAGATCACCTCTTCTGAATTCCAATGAGTAGAGGCCCAAACTACTCAACCTTTCCACATAAGTCAACCCCCTCATCTCCGGAATCAACCCAGTGAACCTTCTCTGAACTGCCTCCAAAGCAAGTATATCCTTTCGTAAATATGGAATCCAAAACTACATGCAGTATTCCAGGTGTGGCCTCACCAATACCCTGTATAACTGTAGCGAGACTTCCCTGCTTTTATACTCCATCCCCTTTGCAATAAAGGCCAAGATTCCATTTGACTTCCTGATCACTTGCTGTACCTGCACACTATCCTTTTGTGTTCGGCTCTGTGGAATTACAATTATTCCAAACTCTTCTCGATTAGCTTTAAGCCAAGTTAACTGTTTAGCAAATAACATAACAGTAAAACTCCAACCACTAACAACACTAAGCAAGGAAAGAAGGACTGTCTGTAACTTCCCCGCGGACTCCGCACTGTGCTGACTGGGAGCTGGTCACTTTGTCTGTTATCTGCCCTGGCTCTCCCGATAGCGTCCGCCTTCAATATCAACACATGGTGATAACTCCACAAGACTGAGTATGTGAGCTAAAACTGGTGACATAAGAACATAAGAATTAGGAACAGGAGTAGGCCATCTAGCCCCTCGAGCCTGCTCCGCCATTCAACAAGATCATGGCTGATCTGGCCGTGGACTCAGCTCCACTTACCCGCCCGCTCCCCGTAACCCTTAATTCCCTTATTGGTTAAAAATCTATCTTTCTGTGATTTGAATACATTCAATGAGCTAGCCTCAACTGCTTCCTTGGGCAGAGAATTCCACAGATTCACAACCCTCTGGGAGAAGAAATTCCTTCTCAACTCGGTTTTAAATTGGCTCCCCCGTATTTTGAGGCTGTGCCCCCTAGTTCTAGTCTCCCTGACCAGTGGAAACAATCTCTCTGCCTCTATCTTGTCCATTCCTTTCATTATTTTAAATGTTTCTATAAGATTCCCCCTTATCCTTCTGAACTCCAACGAGTAAAGACCCAGTCTACTCAATCTATCATCATAAGGTAGCCCCCTCATCTCCGGAATCAGCCGAGTGAATCGTCTCTGTACCCCCTCCAAAGCTAGTATATCCTTCCTTAAGTAAAGTGACCAAAACTGCACGCAGTACTCCAGGTGCGGCCTCACCAATACCCTATACAGTTGCAGCAGGACATCCCTGCTTTTGTACCCCATCCCTCTCGCAATGAAGGCCAACATTCCATTCGCCTTTCTCTTTAATACAACTCCAGAGTGCCTAAGCAGCATGGCAGGCAACCTTTTATACTCCATTGCACGAGGTGTGCAGGTGACCCTTGGGCCTCCAACAGTTGTGCCCTCTGGTGGCAAGTCTTACACAGTTACAATGTTTACATACATAACCAGGATCTCCTCTCTCTGTCTCTCTCTGTCTGTCTCTCTCTCTCTGTTTCTGTCTCTCTCTCTCTGTCTCTCTGTCTCTCTGTCTCTCTCTCCCTCTGACTCTCTGTCTCTCTCTGTCTCTGTCTCTCTCTCTCTCTCTCTCTGTCTCTCTCTCCCTCTGACTCTCTGTCTGTCTCTGTCTCTCTCTCTCTCCAGAATCTAAACCTACCGGTTTAGGCCAGAGGTCAAATAAATTGGCCAATCTTATTCCACTCAGCTGACCTGAGGGCCAAGCTTTAACTCTTGGTCCAAATGGTCAGTCTAATCTGAGCGAGGACATCTTCAAGCCCCTTGTCTGTGTTGGATCTTAAAGGTGAAAGGTCAGTCTAGGCCACTGTCACAAAATGCATGATATTAAATTCACATCGTTGTCTTGTGTTGCAGCCGTCACGGATGAAAGGATTTACCAAGTCACCTCCGATGCAGCGCCTGAACCCGGGACTTCAGTTCCAAGTATGTAGCAGATTGAAGAGGTGGGTGGGTTTGTCAGGGTTACCGTGGGGCCCTCTCTGTGGACACTGCCGCTCCACATTACACAGGCTGCGGGGTCAGTTCTTGGCTTTCTGTAACGGGGTTGAGGCTGGGAGAATTTATTCCAAATCGGTGTATCCCATGGATTGACAAACCAAAAAGAAAGAAAAAGAAAGACTTGCATTTATATATCGCCTTTCACAACCACCGGACGTCCCAAGTCACTGTTGTAATGTGGGAAACACGGCAGCCAATTTTTCGCACAGCAAGCTCCCACACACAGCAATGTGATAATGACCAGATAATCTGTTTACTGATTTGGGTTGAGGGATAAATATTGGCCCCAGGACACCGGGGAAAACTCCCCTGCTCTTCTTTAAAATAGTGCCATGGGGCCTTTTAAGTTCACCTGAGAGCAGACGGGGCGTCGGTTTAACAGCACTCCCTCAGTACTGCCCCTCCGACAGTGCGGCACTCCCTCAGTACTTCCCCTCCGACAGTACGGCACTCCCTCAGTACTGCCCCTCCGACAGTGCGGCACTCCCTCAGTACTGCCCCTCCGACAGTGCGGCGCTCCCTCAGTACTGTCCCTCCGACAGTACGGCACTCCCTCAGTACTGCCCCTCCGACAGTGCGGCACTCCCTCAGTACTGCCCCTCCGACAGTGCGGCACTCCCTCAGTACTGCCCCTCCGACAGTGCGGCGCTCCCTCAGTACTGCCCCTCCGACAGTGCGGCGCTCCCTCAGCACTGCACTGGAGTGTCAGCCTAGATTTTTGTTCTCAAGTCTCTGGAGTGGGATTTGAACCCACGACCTTGTGACTCAGAGGCAAGGGTGCTACCCACTGCTGACACGTTGTCCCATACTGCCTGTGTTGAGGGGGCTATTGTGGACACTCAGCTCACGGTGTGTGACGATCCAGACCAGCAGAGTATCCTGGGGGAGTGTTGACTCATTGAGCACCTCGAGGGAGAGAATGACGGGTCCGAGGATTGACCAACTGCACTGTGCTCAAACACGAGAAGGGAAATCCTGTGGGAGAGACTGTCCATTGAGGGTATCCCCAGAGAGAAGGAGCTGAGGCAGCGAACGGGTGGATGTGTGCGGGGGTCCCGAGGACACGGAAGAGGTAGCTGGTGGAAGTTGTTATACAAGCGATCATGGTCCTACATGTGAACATGGGTGGAGATGCAGAGGGCAAAGTGCATGGGGCCGTGTTGGTAAACGGGGGAAACAAGGACAGATAGGATTAGGGGCAGTGTTGTTGGCTGGGCGATATCCCATCGTCAGATGGGTTTCATGCACGCTGTGCAGGCGATATTATGTGGGACGATCGAGATGTTGCAAGGGGAGGGTTGGAGGGAGAGAAAACAGAGGCTGTGACTCACGATGAGAAGCAATGAGCCGGAAGGTGCAGAATAGGGACGTGTAGAGGGACTATCGGGCTGGCTAAAACATTCACCGGCTGGATTTACCGGTCGTTTGTGCTGCGGGTTTCACCGGGTTTTGCCCCTCCGCGGGGAGGATCGGAGCGGGGAGGGTGGCGAGTGACGGGGAAGATCAGGGCGGTGGGGGCGGCGAGGTCTCCAGCGTCCGATCGCGATCCTCTGGGCCCGTATTGCGGGGTTTAGACGCCCTGCCGGGGAGAATTGGGCCTGGTGTGTAACGGCTCTGGTTGTGACACCGGCCTGAGTTTGGACTCGCTCCCGCCTGCCCTGACTCACCCTGACACGGCCCGCGGTGACCCGCCCCGCCCCGCGGTGACCCAGCCCATCCCGCGGTGACCCGCCCCGCCCCGCGGTGACCCGCCCCGCCCCGCGGTGACCCAGCCCATCCCGCGGTGACCCGCCCCGCCCCGCGGTGACCCGCCCCGCCCCGCGGTGACCCAGCCCATCCCGCGGTGACCCGCCCTGCGGTGACCCAGCCCATCCCGCGGTGACCCAGCCCATCCCGCGGTGACCCAGCCCATCCCGCGGTGACCCAGCCCATCCCGCCCTGCGGTGACCCGGCCCATCCCGCGGTGACCCGCCCCGCCCCGCGGTGACCCGGCCCGCCCCGCGGTGACCCGGCCCGCCCCGCGGTGACCCGGCCCGCCCTGCGGTGACCCGGCCCGTCCCGCGGTGACCCGCCCCGCCCTGCGGTGACCCGCTCCGCCCCGCGGTGACCCGCTCCGCCCCGCGGTGACCCGGCCCGCCCCGCGGTGACCCGGCCCGCCCCGCGGTGACCCGGCCCATCCCGCGGTGACCCGCCCCGCCCCGCGGTGACTGCCAGGGACAGCACAGTGATCTAGCGGTGAGGGGGATAAACTGCAGAACAGGTAAGTTCCAGGGTTTTTTAGGTTAGTTTATTGCGGCAATTTGCGTTGGGGTTGTGGCCAATGTGTTTCAGATTTTCCGCCTGCCCAGGCCCTCTAACCGAGCGCTCCTGGCCCTGTGGTAAAGTTGGCAAAGGTTCCGGTTTTTGCGCCACGAATGTGGTACACCGCCTCCCTTCGTGGTGTGCCCCGGCACAGGGCCCAGGCGTCAAACCCGGGGCCCAGGCGCCAGACCCGGGGCCCAGGCGCCAGACCCGGGGCCCAGACGCCAGACCCGGGGCCCAGACGCCAGACCCGGGGCCCAGACGCCAGACCCGGGGCCCAGACGCCAGACCCGGGGCCCAGACGCCAGACCCGGGGCCCAGACGCCAGACCCGGGGCCCAGACGCCAGACCCGGGGCCAGACACCAAACCCTTCTCCCCGGGGCAGGTGAGGGAACTCACAATGGGATGGTGATTTTCGACTTGTGTCCAATGAATGACACGTCCGGGAAGATTAGATTTAGTGATCATCGTGCAGTTGGGCTCGAATTTCCATCCAGAGTTCCCCTGCTGTAACGTTACTGGGAGATCAATGGAGACCTTGTCGAGAAGGTTGGGCTCATGGAATTCAGAAGAATGAGAGGTGATCTTATCGAAACGTATAAGATTATGAGGGGGCTTGACAAGGTGGATGCAGAGAGGATGTTTCCACTGATGGAGGAGACTAGAGCTAGAGGGCATGATCTTAGAATAAGGGACCACCCATTTTAAAATTGCGATGAGAAGTTTCTTCTCTCAGAGGGTTGTAAATCTGTGGAATTCGCTGCCTCAGAGAGCTGTGGAAGCTGGGACATTGAATATATTTAAGACAGAGATAGACAGTTTCTTCAATGATAAGGGGATAAGGGGTTATGGGGAGCGGACAGGGAAGTGGATCTGAGTCCATGATCGGATCAGCCATGATCGTATTAAATGGCGGAGCAGGCTCGGGGGGCCGTATGGCCGACTCCTGCTCCTATTTCTTATGTCATCATACTCTTCCAAGTATGTGCTTCATGACTTTACGTGGGTGCAGTGCCTGCCTGTGACATCGCCAGTGCCTTCACGTGTGCTTGTCCTGTCTTCGCTTTCCGATGCTTTGCTCAGTGACTGCCGCACTTCCAGCGATCGCCGTCACATCCTGCTGGAGCCCAGGGGTGAGGTGTGGGATCGCCCTGTGGTACGCAGACCAGCGATCCTGTGCCGTTTCCAGACGCTGGCCAGCGTCGGCTTGCCGTGTACCGTGTGCTTTGCCCGTGCGGGCCCCCCCCCCAGCCCCCGCCCCGTGCTGTGTTTTGTTGCTGATTGCTGTGTTTTTCCGTCTGCCGTCCGACCCGCCCAGGTGCCAGAGTCTCTGTGTGCCAGCTCACCGCACATACCTTGCTCTCCGACCAACGAGGCACCCAGTGACGCCGCGGAAACCTCGCCTCCGAAGCTGTTCCGGCGGCTCAGCGTGCGGGTAAGAGCAGCTTGCTTGCGGGGACCACGTTTTGTTCAGCGGTGTGTTTGTCGGATGTTCGACCTCAAACCGGGTTGGGAGTGGTGCTCTGTGCCTGTGCGAGAGGGGACGACTAGGGGCGGTGTCGCTGTGTGAGCGCCGGGCCTCAGGTGGAGTCTCCAGCGGGCAAATCCAATTCCCCCGCCCGAAGTTGACAGACCGGCGTTAAAGCTGGCGTCCCACGGTACCGGAGAATCAGGAGGGCCCACTCACTCTCGCCACAGGAGGCAGCCGGCACACCAGCTGGGAAAACAGGGAGGGTGAAAAAAACCCCGCAAACATCTCCGTCCCACACTCTCACACACACACACACTTCCCCACTAGTACAACTAATTAATAAACGCTGAAATAATTAACGTCAAAACACTTCCGCTGGTCGCCGGGCGATTGCGGCCGAGCACCGCAATGTTCCCTCCTCCTTTCCCAGGCGGTCACGGACACGAACCAAACATGGCGGGAGAGGCGCCCAGGGGGCGCTACACGCTGGGTGACATCATCGCGTGGGGAGGGGGGGGCGTTAGAGGGCGCAGCGTTACCTCACCGTGCCTCCACCAATGACCATCGCGGTGAGTCGGGAGGCGGGGTCACCGCCCATCGCCGGCGGTAACCGGCGGCGTTATCCAGGGAGTTTCGGCCCCTTGCATTCATATAGCGCCTTTCACGACGACTGGACATCCCAAGATGCTTCACAGCCAGTGAATACTTTTCGAGTGTAGTCACTGTTGTAATATGGGAAATGCGGCAGCCAATTCGCGCACAGCAAGCTCCCACAAACAGCACTGTGATAATGGCCAGTTAATCTGGTTTTAGTCCTGTAGGTTAAGGGATATATTTTTGCCCAGGACACCGGGGATAACTCCACTGCTCGTCTTCAAAATAGTGCCCTGGGATCTTTTATGGCCACCTGAGAGAGTAGGTGGCTCCTTGGTTTAACTTCTGATCCGATAGACATCCCCTCCGGCAGAGCGGCGCTCCCTCGGCACTGCCCCTCCGGCAGGGCGGCGCTCCCTCGGCACTGCCCCTCCGGCAGGGCGGCGCTCCCTCGGCACTGCCCCTCCGGCAGGGCGGCGCTCCCTCGGCACTGCCCCTCCGGCAGGGCGGCGTTCCCTCGGCACTGCCCCTCCGGCAGAGCGGCGTTCCCTCGGCACTGCCCCTCCGGCAGAGCGCCGCTCCCTCGGCACTGCCCCTCCGGCAGAGCGGCGCTCCCTCGGCACTGCCCCTCCGGCAGAGCGGCGCTCCCTCGGCACTGCCCCTCCGGCAGAGCGGCGCTCCCTCGGCACTGCCCCTCCGGCAGAGCGGCGCTCCCTCGGCACTGCCCCTCCGGCAGAGCGGCGCTCCCTCGGCACTGCCCCTCCGGCAGGGCGGCGCTCCCTCGGCACTGCCCCTCCGGCAGAGCGGCGCTCCCTCGGCACTGCCCCTCCGGCAGGGCGGCGCTCCCTCGGCACTGCCCCTCCGGCAGAGCGGCGCTCCCTCGGCACTGCCCCTCCGGCAGAGCGGCGCTCCCTCGGCACTGCCCCTCCGGCAGAGCGGCGCTCCCTCGGCACTGCCCCTCCGGCAGGGCGGCGCTCCCTCGGCACTGCCCCTCCGGCAGAGCGGCGCTCCCTCGGCACTGCCCCTCCGGCAGAGCGGCGCTCCCTCGGCACTGCCCCTCCGGCAGAGCGGCGCTCCCTCGGCACTGCCCCTCCGGCAGAGCGGCGCTCCCTCGGCACTGCCCCTCCGGCAGAGCGGCGCTCCCTCGGCACTGCCCCTCCGGCAGAGCGGCGCTCCCTCGGCACTGCCCCTCCGGCAGAGCGGCGCTCCCTCGGCACTGCCCCTCCGGCAGAGCGGCGCTCCCTCGGCACTGCACTGAAGCATCAGCCTAGATTTTTGTACTCCAGTCCCTGGAGTGGGACTTGAACCCGCGACCTTGTGACTCAGGTGAGCGTACTGCCCACTGAGCCACGGCTGGTATGTTGGGATGGACCTAGTGCTGGAAATGTATTGCTGCCCAGTGTTGTTTGACACTGACCCCGACTCTGCTCATTCCGGAGACGTCCTTTAATGTTTGCTGTGGTTATTACGTTCAGCCTCTGTACCCGTGGCCCTGATCTTCGCTGTCGTGTTGCTGTGCGCTTGATGTACATTTAACAATAAAAGCAGCGGCTGATTGAGTTCCGCGGTTAGAAGCCAGACTTGGGGTTCTGTTTTTGTCGCCTGACGCCGGGCGTATTCCGGGGGATCCGGAGCGTGTTGAGGGTAAAGGTCACCGTCGCTGCCTGGGCGATTCACCTGACCGAGCGGGTTAACCGCCCGCTGTCTGGACGCGCCCGGTTATCATCGCGCGGGAATCCGTCCGATAATGGTGGGGCAGCCAATCTAGGCCCTCACCCGGGGGCCGGTGGTGGTGGTGGTGGGCGGGGGGGGGGGGTCAAGCCTGAAGGAAGGCCTCCTCCGAGGTTCTCGGCAGGCCATTCAGTCCCCAGGAGCACTGCAGCGGAGGCTAACTCTCTCTCTGCTCATACAATGCCTGTTTCAAGCTCCGCTAGGGGGAGGGGGTTATCGGAAGCTGAGAACCCAAGGCTCTCCTCACTGTGTGTCTCGGGACACTGAGGCTTCGTGGAGCAATTACCACCATGAGATGGTCCGGAGATGAGGGGGTTGTCTTATGAAGAAAGGTTGAGCAGATTGGGCTTGTACTCATTGGAGTTTAGAAGTGTTATACCTGTCGTGTACTTATGAATGACACAACAAGGCAATATGTTGTACTTGAACCGTAGTGACCTTGGTCGTTTATTCCAAAGTCCAGAGTGCTGTGCATGCATTGTGTGCAGCCTTTTATACTGGGCCCTGCCATCAGGGCAGGAAACCCCCAGTTGCACCCTCTAGTGGTCCCAGCATGTATGTACACAGTGTAATCCTTATTGACAGTACATCAGGTAAACAAGTCTCCATCTTGTACAATTTCACAGTGACTGCACATAGAGTATATCCATAGTCAGCATATACAACAAGGAGAATGAGAGGTGATCGTATTGAATCGTATAAGACCCCGAGGGGGGCTTGACAGGGTAGATGCAGAGAGGGTGTTCCCCTCATGGAGGAATCTAGAACTAGGGGACATAGTTTCAGAATAAGGGGCTGCCCATTTAAAACGGAGAAGAAATTTCTTCTCTCAGAGGGTTGTAAATCTGTGGAATTCTCTGCCCCAGAGAACTGTGGAGGCTGGGTCATTGAATATATTTAAGGTGGAGATAGACAGATTTTTGAGCGATAAGGGAGTAAAGGATTATGGGGAGCGGGCAGGGAAGTGGAGCTGAGTCCATGATCAGATCAGCCATGATATTAAATGGCGGAGCAGGCTCGAGGGGCCATCTGGCCTACTCCTGCTCCTATTTCTTATGTTGTTACATTCACAATCCCAGCAGTGATCAGCCAGCATGGAGTATGAGGCCGTTCCTGATCTCGGTGCCTCGGCAACACAGCACACACTCACTGACCCATTGGGCCGTGGGCGCGTGGTTGAGCATGCTGAGATCGGGCAGGGAGAGCCTGTCGTTCGATCAAGCTAACCCGCCAAGAGGACACAGCTGTGTTCTATCGCGCTCCTCCGTCTCCGGTGAAAACCTTTGCCGTGGCGTGTTTGTGGCCAGACACTGATTAATTTCCCGGGTTTCACAGGAGGCCGACCTGATTGGTGAGCTTAACAGCAAGGAAGACGCGCAGAAACTCAGGGAGATGGAGCAGGTCAAGCTTCAGGAAAAACTCCGTCAGCAACAGCGGGAGATGGCGGAGGATAAGCGGTGGCTGGAGAAGGAAGAGAAGCTGCTGGTAAGCTGCATGGTTAACAATTTGTGCACAGAGAAGACACTTTATAGAGAATCACAGAATGGTTACAGCACAGAATGAGGCCATTCGGCCCATCGAGCCCGTGCCGGCTCTCTGCAAGAGCACCTCAGCTAGTTCCACTCCCCTGCCCTTTCCCTGTAGCACGGCAAATTTTATTCCTTCAGGTACTTATCCAATTCCCTTTTGAAAGCCATGATTGAATCTGCCTCCACCATCCTCTCAGGCCGTGCATTCCAGATCCTAACCACTCGCTGCGTAAAAACGTTTTTTTCTTTTATCGCCTTTGGTTCTTCTGCCAATCACCTTAAATCTGTGTCCTCTGGTTCTCGACCCTTCCACCAATGGGAACAGTTTCTCTCTATCTGCTCTGGCCAGACCCCTCATGATTTTGAACACCTCGATCAGATCTCCTCTCAACCTTCTCTGCTCCAAGGAGAATAACCCCAGCTTCTCCAGTTTATCCACGTAACTGAAGTCCCTCATCCCTGGAACCATTCTCGTAAATTCCCTCTGCTCCCTCTCTAAGGCCTTCACATCCTTCCTAAAGTGCGGTGCCCAGAATTGGACACAAGACTCCAGTTGTGGCTGAACCCGTGTTTTATACAGGTCCATCATAATATCCCCACTTTTGTACGCTATGCCTCTATTTATGAAGCCCAGGATCCCGTAAGCTTTTTTTAACCGCTTTCTCAACCTGCCCTGCCACCTTCAACGATTTGCACATATACCCCCAGGTCTCTCTGTTCGTGCACCTCCTTTAGGATTGTACCCTTCAGTTTATGTTGCCTCTCCTCATTCTTTCTACCAAAACTTCGCACTTTTCTGCATTAACTTTTATCTGCCGCGTGCCCGCCCATTCTACTCCCAGGGGATTTCCCTGCTGTGGGAGCTAACTGAATGTTTCTGACAGAATGTGGCAGGTAAGACAAGTTTCCAGTTCAGTTGCTGTGTGCTGACAAGGACTGTGACCCACAGGGAGTCTCTCAGCCTCTGCACAACTCAGCTTGTCAGTGTCACGTGAAAACCGATTACGCTTTTCAGAAAGTGCCACATAATCGGTTTGCCGGCAAAGTTGAAGCCCTGGAATAAAAGGGACAGAGGCAGCATGGATACGGAATGGGCTCAGTGACAGGAAACAGAGAGTAGTGGGGAACGGTTGTTTATCGGACTGGAGGCAGGTATACAGTGGTGTTCCCCAGGGGTCGGGACTGGGACCACTGCTTTTCCTGATATATATTAATGACCTGGATGTGTGTGTACAGGGCACAATTTCAAAATTTGCAGATGACACAAAACTTGGAAGTATAGTGAACAGTGAGGAGGTCATAGACAGGCTGGTGGGTGGGCGGGCACGGGGCAGATGAAATTTAACGCGGAAAAGGGCGAAGTGATACATTTTGGTGGAAAGAACGAGGAGAGGCGATATAAACTGAAGGGTACAATCCTAAAGGGGGTGTACGAACAGAGAGACCTGGGGGTATATGGGCACAAATCGTTGAAGGTGGCAGGGCAGGTTGAGAGAGTGGTTACAGTAGTTTACAGGATCCTGGGCTTCATAAATAGAGGCATAGAGTGCAAAAGCAGGGAAGTGATGATGAACCTGTATAAAACACTGGTTCAGCCCCAACTGGAGTATTGTGTCCAATTCTGGGCACCACACTTTAGGAAGGGTGTGAAGGCCTTAGAGAGGGAGCAGAGGAGATTTACGAGAATGGTTCCAGGGATGAGGGACTTCAGTTACGGTGATAGACTGGAGAAGCTGGGATTGTTCTCCTTAGAAACATAGAATTTTATAGCACAGAAGAAGGCCATTTCAGCCCATCGTGTCTGCGCTGGCCAACAAATAGCCACACGACCCTCGGTCAGCAGCCCTGAAGGTTACATATCATCATCACAGGCAGTCCCTCGAGGTGAGGATGACTTGCTTCCACACCAAAAAAGGGATGAGTTCACAGATGTTTCAATGAAGGACCTAATATTCCAGATCCTGAACTACATCCTGAAGAGTGGAAGATGTCAGTGCGTGGATTTTTTTAATGTGTGGTGACTGTTGCACACCAGCCACCACACGGGCTTGACAGAGCTAGGTCTTGGTCCAGTGGCAAGGGTTAACCAGGACGACTGGAGACCAGCTCTGCTGCACGGACCTAGTGTGCTCACATATCGCAGTGTGGGCTGGGCCCGTGCTGCCCCTGGGCCCTCGCCTCTTCTGGGCCCCAAACTCTCGCCTCTTCTGGGCCGCGATTGTTCATAACCTATGAACAATGACGGAAAGGTAAAGAGCACCCAGCCCAACCAGTCCGCCCCACACAACTGTGACACCCCTTATACTGAAACATTCTACACTCCACCCCAACCGGAGCCATGTGATCTCCTGGAAGAGGCAAAAAAACAGGACAAAATCCAGGCCAATTGGGGAAAAAAATCTGTGAAAATTCCTCTCCGACCCATCCAGGTGATCGACACTAGTCCAGGAGATCACCCTGGCCATATTCGATTCCCTGCAGTACTTACCATCGTATCTGCACTGGCCAACAAAAGGTCATCCAGTCTAATCCCACTTACTAGCTCTAGGTCTGTAACCCTGCAGGTTACTGCACTTTAAGTGCCCATCCAAGCACTTTTTAAATGTGGTGAGGGTTTCTGCATCCACCACTCTTCCAGGCAGCGAGTTCCAGATCCCCACAACCCTCTGCGTAAAGAAGCCCCCCCTCAAATCCCCTCTAAACCTTCCATCAACCCCCTCGTAATAGACCCCTCCACCAATAGAAATAGGCCCTTGCTATCCACTACATCCAGGCCCCTCCATATTTTGTACACCTCAATGAGGTCTCCCTCAGTCTCCTCTTTTCCAAGGAGAACAAACCCAGCTGATCCAATCTGTCCTCATAGCTAAGTTTCTCCATTCCAGGCAGCATCCTAGTAAATCTCCTCTGCACCCTCTCTGGTCTAATCACGTCCTTCCTATAATACGGTGACCAGAACTGCACGCAGTACTCCAGCTGTGGCCTAACAAGAGTATTATACAATTTAAGCATAATCTCCCTGCTCTTGTATTCAATGCCTCGGCCAATAAAGGCAAGCATTCCGTATGCCTTCTTAACCACCTTATCCACCTCGCCTGCTACTTTCAGGGATCTGTGGACAAGCACTCCAAGGTCCCTTTATTCATCTGCACTTCTAAATGGCCTTTCCTTATTAGCCCTCCCAAAGTGCATCACCTCACACTTCTCCGAATTAAATTCCATTTGCCACTGCTCTGCCCACCTGACCAATAGATTGATATCCTCCTGCAGCCCCTGACTTTCCTCTTCATTATCAATCACACAGCCAATTTTAGTGTCACCTGAAAACTTCTTAATCATACTTCCTATATTCAAATCTAAATCGTTAATATATACCACAAAAAGCAAGGGACCCAGTACTGAGCCCTGTGGAACCCCACTGGAAATATCCTTCCAGTCACACAAACACCCATCAACCATTGCCCTTTGCTTCCTGCCTCTGAGCCAATTTTGGATCCAACTTGCCACTTTGCCCTGGATCCCATGGGCTTTAATCTTCGTGACCAGTCTACCATGTGGGACCTTATCAAAAGCCTTGCTAAAGTCCATATACACTACATCGTACGCACTGCCCTCATCGACCCTCCTGGTTACCTTCTTGAAAAATTTAATTAGGTTAGTCAAACATGATCTTCCCTTAACAAATTCATGCTGACTTTCCTTAATTAATCTTTGCCTTTCTAAATGTAGATTTATTCTGTCCTTCAGGATTTTTTCCAATAATTTTCCCACCACTGAGGTTAGGTTGACAGGCCTGTAATTACTCGGCCTATCCCTTTCTCCCTTCTTAAACAAGGATACTACATTAGCAGTCCTCCAATCCTCCAGCACCCTGCCCAAATCCAAAGAGGACTGGAAAATGATGGTCAAGGCCTCTGCTATTTCCTCTTTTGCTTCGCTCAACAGCCTGGGATACATTTCATCCGGGTCTGGTACTTAGCTACTTTCATAGCTGCTAAACCCCTTAATACTTCTTCTCTCACTGTTTATTTCATCTAGAATATCACACTCCACCTCGATAGCAGTATCTGCATTGCCCCTTTCCTTTGTGAAAACAGACGCAAAGTATTCGTTAAGAACCATATCAACCTCTTCCGCCTCTACACAAAGATTACCCTCATGGTCTCTAATAAGCCCTATCCTTTCATTAGTTATCCTCTTGCTCTTAATAAAAGTATAGAACATCTTTAGGTTTTCCTTGATTTTACTAGCCAAGAATTTTTCATGCTCTCTCTTGACATTACTAATATCCTTTTTAATTTTACCTCTTAGCTTTCTATATTCCTCTAAAGATTCTACAGTATTAAGCCATCAGTATATGACATAAGCATCCCTTTTTTTCTTTATCCTCCCCTGTAAGTCCCTAGACATCTAGGGGGTTCTAGAATTATTATTCCCACCCTTTTTCTTTAATGGCACATGTTTGGCCTGAGCCCTCCAGATCTCCTCCTTGACTGCCTCCCACTGTTCCGACACTGATTTACCCACAAATGGGTGTTTCCAGCCCTGTGGCCAAACCACTTCTCAACTGGAGCAGAGAAGACTGAGAGGAGATTTGATAGAGGTTTTTAAAATCATGAAATTGTAAATCAAGAAATAATGGAGGCTTGTTTAAAAAAAAAGGAATGACAATAATCACGTGCGATTTTAACCTCCACGTTGATTGGACAAAGCAAATTGGCCAGAGTAGCCTTGAGGAAGAGTTCATAGAGTGTATCCGGGATAGTTTCCTTGAACAGTACATTGAAGAACTGACCAGGGAGCAGGCTATCTTAGATCTAGTACTGTGTAATGAGACAGGATTAATAAATGATCTCGTAGTAAGGATCCTCTAGGAAAGAGTGATCATAGCATGGTTGAATTTCAAATTCAGTTGGAGGGTGAGAAAGTTGGATCACAAACCAGTGTCCGAAGCTTAAATAAAGAAGTCATCAAAGGTATTAGGGCAGAGTTGGCTAAAGTGGACTGGGAAAATAGATTAAAGTATGGGACGGTTGATGAGCATTTAAGGAGATATTTCATAACTCACAGCAAAAATATATCCCAATGAGAAGGAAAGACTAAGAGAAGGGATAACCATCCGTGGCTAACTAATGAAATAAGGGAGGGTATCAAATTTAAAACAAGGGCATACAATGTGGCCAAGCTTAGTGGGAGGCCAGAGGATTGGGAAACTTTTAAAAGCCAGCAAACAACGACTAAAAAATAATAGAGGGAAGATAGATTATGAACATAAACTAGCACAAAATATAAAAACAGATAGCAAGTGTTTCTATAGGTGCATAAAAAGGAAAAGAGTGGCTAAAGTAAATGTTGGTCCCCTGGAGGATGAGACCGGGGAATTAATAATGGAGAACAGGGAAATGGCAGAGACGTTGAACAAATATTTTGTACTTGTGCATGAAACACAAAATGTTAGTATGCAGGTAAACATAGAAACATAGAAAATAGGTGCAGGAGTAGGCCATTCGGCCCTTCGAGCCTGCACCGCCATTCAATAAGATCATGGCTGATCATGCAATTTCTGTACCCCATTCCTGCTTTCTCTCCATACCCCTTGATCCCTTTAGCCGTAAGGGCCATATCTAACTCCCTTTTGAATATATCTAACGAATTGGCCTCAACAACTTTCTGTGGTAGAGAATTCCACAGGTTCACAATTCTCTGAGTGAAGAAGTTTATCCTCATCTCGGTCCTAAATGGCTTACCCCTTATCCTTAGACTCTGACCCCTGGTTCTGGACTTCCCCAACATTAGGAACATTCTTCCTGCATCTAACCTGTTCAGTCCGTCAGAATGTTATATGTTTCTATGAGATCCCCTCTCATTCTTCTAAATTCCAATGAATATAAGCCTAGTCGATCCAGTCTTTCTTCATATGTCAGTCCAGCCATCCTGGGAATCAGTCTGGTGAACCTTTGCTGCACTCCCTCAATAGCAAGAACATCCTTCCTCAGATTAGGAGATCAAAACTGTACACAATACTCAAGGTGTGGTCTTGCCAAGGCCCTGCACAACTGCAGTAAGACCTCCCTGCTCCAATACTCAAATCCCCTTGCTATGAAGGCCAACATACCATTTGCTTTCTTTACTGTCTGCTGTACCTGCATGCCAACTTTCAATGACTGATGTACCATGACACCCAGGTCTCTTTGCACCTCCCCTTTTATTAATCTGTCACCATTCAGATAATCTGCCTTCCTGTTTTTGCCCCCAAAGTGGATAACCTCACATTTATCCACATTATACTGCATCTGCCATGCATTTGCCCATTCACCTAACCTGTCCAAGTCCCCCTGCAGCCTCCTAGCATCCTCCTCGCAGCTCGCACTGTCACCCAGATTAGTGTCATCTGCAAACTTGGAGATATTACATTCAATTCCTTTGTCTAAATCATTAATGTATATTGTAAATAGCTGGGGTCCCAGCACTGAACCCTGCGGTACCCCACGAGTCACTGCCTGCCATTTGTAAAAGGACCCGTTTATTCCCACTCTTTGCTTCCTGTCTGCCAACCAGTTCTCTATCCACGTCAATACAACATATAAGCCTAGTCGATCCAGTCTTTCTTCATGTGTCAGTTCTGCCATCCTGAGAATCAGTCTGGTGAACCTTCACTGCACTCCCTCAATAGCAAGAACGTCCTTCCTCAGATTAGGAGACCAAAACTGAACACACAATACTCAAGGTGTGGTCTCACCAAGGCCCTGTACAACTGCAGTAAGACCTCCCTGCTCCAATAATCAAATCCCCTAGCTATGAAGGCCAACATACCATATAACATATAAGCCCCCAACATCATGTGCCTTAATTTTGTACACTAATCTCTTGTGTGGGACCTTGTCAAAAGCCTTTTGAAAGTCCAAATACACCACATCCACTGGTTCTCCCTTATCCACTCTACTAGTTACATCCTCAAAAAACTCTGGAAGGTTTGTCAAGCATGATTTCCCTTTCATAAATCCATGCTGACTTGGACCGATCCTGTCACTGCTTTCCAAATGCGCTGCTATTAAATCTTTAATAATTGATTCCAGCATTTTTCCCACCACCAATGTCAGGCTAACCGGTCTATAATTGCCTGTTTTCTCTCTTCCTCCTTTTTAAAAAAAGTGATGTTACATTAGCTACCCTCCAGTCCATAGGAACTGATCCAGAGTCCATGGAATGTTGGAAAATGATCACCAATGCAGCTACTATTTCTAGGGCTACTTTCTTAAGTACTCTGGGATGCAGACTATCAGGCCCTGGGGATTTATCGGCCTTCAGTCCCTTCAATTTCCTTAACACCATTTCCTGATTAATAAGGATTTCCCTCAGTTCCCCCTTCTCGCTAGACCCTCGGTCCCCTAGTATTTTCGGGAGGTTATTTGTGTCTTCCTTCGTGAAGCTAGAATCAAAGTAAATGTTCAATTTGTCTGCCATTTTCTTGTTCCCCATTATGAATTCACCTGATTCTGACTGCAAGGGACCTACATTAGTCTTCACTAGTCAGCAAGTGATCAGGAAGGCGAATGGAATGTTGGCCTTCATTGCAAGGGGGATAGAGTATAAAAGCAGGGAAGTCCTGCTACAACTGTACAGGGTATTGGTGAGGCCACACCTGGAGTACTGCGTGCAGTTTTGGTCTCCTTATTTAAGGAAGAATATACTTGCATTGGAGGCAGTGCAGAGAAGGTTCACTCGGTTGATTCCAGAGATGAGGGGGTTGACTTATGAAGATAGGTTGAGCCTATACTCATTGGAGTTCAGAAGAATGAGAGATGATCTTATCGAAATATATAACATTGAATAAATTTAAGACAGAAATAGACAGTTTCTTGAGCGAAAAGGGGTTATGGGGAGCGGGCAGGGAAATGGAGTTGAGTCCATGATCAGATCAGTCATGATATGAATGGTGGCGCAGGTTCGAAGGGTCGTATGGACTAATCCTGTTCCTATTTCTTATGTCATATAATGAGGGGGATCGACAAGGTGGATGCAGAGAGTATATTTCAACTCATCGTGGAAAATAAAACTATGGGACATAATCTCAGAATAAGGGGCCGTCCATTTAAAACTGAGATGAGGAGGAATTTCTTCTGAGGGTTGTAAATCTGTGGAATTCTCTGCCTCAGAGCGCGGTGGAGGCTGGGACGTTGAATAAATCTAAGGCGGGGATGGACAGATTTTGGTTATGGGGAGCGGGCGGGGAAGTGGAGCTGAGTCCATGATCAGATCAGCCATGATCTTATTAAATGGCGGAGCAGGCTCGAGGGGCCAAATGGCCTACTCCTGCTCCTATTTATTAGTCTCTTATGTTCTTATGAGGAGTCTGGACAGAGTAGAGAGAGAGAGAAACTGTTCCCATTGGCAGAAGGGTCAGGAAGCAGAGGACACAGATTTAAGGAGATTGGCAGAAGAACCAAAGGCGACACGAGGACACATTTTTACGCAGCGAGTGGTTAGTATCTGGAACGCACGGCCTGAGAGGGTGGTGGAGGCAGACTCAATCGTGGCTTTCAAAAGGGGGTTTGGATAAGTAGCTGAAGGGAAACATTTGATGGGCTACGGGGAAAGGGCGAGGGAGTGGATCTAGCCGAGTGTCAGCAAGGGCTCGACGGGCCGAATGGCCTCATTCTGTACTGTAACCATTCTATGATTCTCTTCTGTTCTCTGAAAAACACTGCGGCCCCGAAAATCGCTTGAGGTTGCTGTTGGTCTCCCATCGGAAATCCTGTGGGCACACCCCCATCTGTTGGTGGTGGGTCCTGGGGATTCTGTCTACCTGGTACGGAGCAAACCCTCGGTCCATGTCTCCGCAAAAGCAAATGATGTCCAAGGGGTGGGGTCTCCCCGTGGCGGGAGTGGTGGGGGCGGGGGAGAGCAGAAGTGGTCAGCGCGGGGCGGAGGGGAGGGTGGGAGAGGTCGGCGGGGAGGGATGCGTGGGAGCGGTCAGTAGTCACTGGGGGTGGTACACCGAGCGGGATGGGGCACACCGACCTCTCCAAGGCCGGATGTGAGCCCCTCGCTCACCTGCCCTGGAACCCCGAGGGTGAGGATTTAAGGAAAGGCTGGCTGATGGGCCCGAGGGGTCGAGGCTGTGACCAGAGATGGGAGAGGGGCCCGCACCACCCTTCCCTGCCCCCACATGGGAGCGCGGCAAGGAGGCACCCAAAGTGACACCTGTCGCAGGAAGAGGAGCTGTCGCCCACCCCCCGAACCTCACCCACCCCCCGAACCTCACCCACCCCCCGAACCTCACCCACCCCCCGAACCTCACCCACCCCCCGAACCTCACCCACCCACCGACCCCCCAAAACCTCACCCACCCCCCGAACCTCACCCACCCCCCGAACCTCACCCACCCCCCGAACCTCACCCACCCCCCGAACCTCACCCACCCCCCGAACCTCACCCACCCCCCGAACCTCACCCACCCCCCGAACCTCACCCACCCCCCGAACCTCACCCACCCCCCGAACCTCACCCACCCCCCGAACCTCACCCACCCCCCGAACCTCACCCACCCCCCGAACCTCACCCACCCCCCCGAACCTCACCCACCCCCCGAACCTCACCCACCCCCCCGAACCTCACCCACCCCCCGACCCTCACCCACCCCCCGACCCTCACCCACCCCCCGAACCTCACCCACCCCCCAAACCTCACCGACCCTCCAAACCTCACCCACCCACTGACCTCCCCCCTCCAAACCTCACCCACCCACCGACCCACCGACCCCCCAAACCTCACCCACCCACCGACCCCCAAACCTCACCCACCCACCGACCCCCAAACCTCACCCACCCACTGACCTCCCCCCTCCAAACCTCACCCACCCACCGACCCACCGACCCCCCAAACCTCACCCACCCACCGACCCCCCGAACCTCACCCACCCACCGACCCCCAAACCTCACCCACCCACCGACCCCCAAACCTCACCCACCCACCGACCCCCCAAACCTCACCCACCCACCGACCCCCAAACCTCACCCACCCACTGACCCCCCCCAAACCTCACCCACCCACTGACCCCCCCCAAACCTCACCCACCCACTGACCCCCCCCAAACCTCACCCACCCACCGACCCCCAAACCTCACCCACCCACTGACCCCCCCCAAACCTCACCCACCCACTGACCCCCCCCAAACCTCACCCACCCACCGACCCCCCCAAACCTCACCCACCCACCGACCCCCCCAAACCTCACCCACCCACCGACCCCCAAACCTCACCCACCCACTGACCCCCCCCTCCAAACCTCACCCACCCACTGACCCCCCCCAAACCTCACCCACCCATCGACCCCCAAACCTCACCCACCCACTGACCCCCCCCCCAAACTCACCCACCCACTGACCCCCCCCTCCAAACCTCATCCACAGCCACCCCCCAAACCTCACCCACCCACTGATCCACCCCCCCTCCAAACCTCACCCACCCACTGACCCCCCCCCCTCCAAACCTCACCCACCCACTGACACCCCCAGCCACCCACCCCCCTCCAAACCTCACCCACCCACTGCCCCCCCCCCCCCCCCAAAACCTCTGCCAGCCTCACCCACACAATGCTGACAGCTTCATACTCTATGCACAGTGTCGCAGTTCTAGAGCAGAACAGTTTGTGTGGCTAATGAACATTGGTTTTGTTAGCTCTTCATTGGATGGAGAGAGTACAGGAAGATAGAGGGAGGACGGAGAGAGACGGGGGGAGTGTGGAGAGATGGCAGGAGGGGGGGGGCCGGGAGCGAGTTAGGGGGACGGGGAGAGAAGTGGGGGTGGGTGGCGGGGGAGGAGAAGGGGGGAGTCTGGGGAGAGTATGGGGGGGGATGGGGAGTACAGGGGTGGGGGGGGGGGTGGCGGGAGTATGGAGAGATGGGGGGGAGGGAGACAGAGGGACGGGTTGGGGGGGGGGGGGGCCGGGGAGAGAAGTGGGGTTGGGTGGTGGGGGAGGAGAAGGGGGGAGTCTGGGGAGAGTATGGGGGGGGGGATGGGGAGTACGGGGGGGGGGGGAGTATGGAGAGAAGGGGGTGAGGGAGACAGAGGGACGGGTTGGGGGGGGGCGGGGAGAGAAGTGGGGTTGGGTGGTGGGGGAGGAGAAGGGGAGAGTCTGGGGAGAGTATGGGGGGGGGGATGCGGAGTACGGGGGGGGGGGGGGGAGTATGGAGAGCTGGGGGGGGGGGTGACAAGGGGAATATGGAGAGATGGGCGGAGAGTCGGGGGAATGGGTGTCGTCCCGGTGGTGGGTGTAATGGGTGTTGTCCTGTAGATGAACTGTAAAGATAGCAGCTACTCTTGCATTGCTTGTTAAAACCATTTCAGGACTCAGTGAAGGTTTGTTGACTATCTGTGGCCCGCAGTGTGTCTGATCGACCAGGAAGGGGCCATCGTCACTGTTCCTTCTGTCTCAATCAGTGGAAAATGCAATCCCTGAAGAATCAATAAAAACAAGGACGCCCTTCGGTACTCGACTGGTTATTCAAACCCGATTCTCTTGTTTAGATCAAGTTGCTTTGCGAAGACGTATATTCTGATATTTCACCAACGTTTTCACTCTTCTCTTCCCCCCCCCAGGCTCCCAGTGACAGCAGCAAGTCACACAATGTAAGTCCTGTTTCAGTAAATGATATACTGTTCCAATCTGTGTTGCAGGTTTATTTAGCCATGGTCTTGGGTGGTTCCGCGGTGAGAGCTGGCTGTGTCCCTCTCGTTCCGATCTCTCTGCAGCTCGCTCTCCATACCCCGCGCTGGCTTAGCTTCTCCAGCGATTTACACCAACCTTTAAACTGCTGGCTTGGACCATTGTACCTCCTGCCTCTTTGTGCAACCCTGGTTTGGGCATCGATCAAATCAACAATTGTGATTTAAGAAATAAGTAATTAAACTACTGAGACTTCAGGAATAACATCATCATATTAATACTATTGTTAATTATCCGCGATTGCCTCCTCTTCTAAAGGCCTTGACCCCGCCCTAAGGCCCGCTGACCCCTGACCCCACACTGACCCTGCTCACAGAGGATTGGTTGCTGGGCTGTGGTGAGCACTGACTGCCCCTCGCTGGCCCGCGTGCAGGACGAGCCAACCACGTAGCCTGGGACAGGAGTCACGTGGAGACCAGACCAGACCAGGTCGGGCCGGCAAGGCCCATCCCTGAAGGCCGACCGTGAACCGGTTGGGATTTTGAGAGAGTCCAGCAGGTTTCTTGGCCATTTGTTTCTGGCCCCAGCCCACAAACGACCAGGTCAACGAATTCAGTTTTGTAAGATTAAAACCCCACTAACTACAGTGTATGTGCAATGAATGGAGAACCGATTGATTTGATTGACTGCTCTTCATTTGTGGGAAACCTTCAATGAAATGTTTTGGATTTTCCCATTTCTCCAGAGTTTTCCTCATCGCTTTTCTGTCAACTGGCATTGCCTCAGAAGACCAGCGAACATCTCATTGAATGGCGGAGCAGGCTCGAGGGGCTGAATGGGCCTCCTCCTGTTCCTGTGTAACAGACTCGAAGGGCTGAATGGGCCTCCTCCTGTTCCTGTGTAACAGGCTCGAGGGGCTGAATGGGCCTCCACCTGTTCCTGTGTAACAGGCTCGAGGGGCTGAATGGGCTCCTCCTGTTCCTGTGCAACAGACTCGAGGGGCTGAATGGGCCTCCTCCTGTTCCTAATGTAACAGGCTCGAGGGGCTGAATGGGCCTCCTCCTGTTCCTAATGTAACAGGCTCGAGGGGCTGAATGGGCCTCCTCCTGTTCCTGTGTAACGGGCTCGAGGGGCTGAATGGGCCTCCTCCTGTTCCTGTGTAACAGGCTCGAGGGGCTGAATGGGCCTCCTCCTGTTCCTGTGTAACAGGCTCGAGGGGCTGAATGGACCTCCTCCTGTTCCTGTGTAACAGGCTCGAGGGGCTGAATGGGCCTCCTCCTCTTCCTGTGTAACAGGCTCGAGGGGCTGAATGGGCCACCTCCTGTTCCTAATGTAACAGGCTCTAGGGACTGAATGGGCCTCCTCCTGTTCCTGTGTAACAGGCTCGAGGGGCTGAATGGGCCTCCTCCTGTTCCTGTGTAACAGGCTCGAGGGGCTGAATGGGCCTCCTCCTGCTCCTGTGTAACAGGCTCGAGGGGCTGAATGGGCTTCTCCTGTTCCTGTGTAACAGGCTCGAGGGGCTGAATGGGCCTCCTCCTGTTCCTGTGTAACAGGCTCGAGGGGCTGAATGGGCCTCCTCCTGTTCCTACGCTCCTTCCTATGACCCTACCTGATTTTCCTGTAGTCTGCATTTATTTTGTGCACTGTTCTCTTATACTTTTAATGATCTGATGCTTCCCTTCGTTTGTTCTTTACACTATAATTGTGTCCAATTTTACAATCACCACATGTCTCCCAATGAAATGTACAGAGGCCCGTGTACACAGGCTGGTGCTGAGGTTTGAGATTAGAGGGCCCAGGCACACACTTCTGGCAATGAAGCAGAGGCCTAGCAGCAGTAGAGGCCTGGAGTAGGAGTAGGAGTAGGGGCAGGTTTGAGAAGGATCAAAGTGCAGACAAAAGTTGTCAAATTCCTCGGGGGGAGAATTCTTAAAAATGTGTTCCTGGGATGTGGATGTCGCTGGCAAGGCCGTCATTTATTGCCCGTCCCTAATCGCCCTCGAGAAGGTGGTGGTGAGCCATCGGCTTGAACCACTCCAGGAGGAATCTCTTCTCTGAGGGTCGAGAATCTGTGGAATTCTCTGCCCCAGAGAGCTGTGGAGGCTGGGTCATTGAATATATTTAAGGCGGAGATTGACAGATTTTTCAGCGATAAGGGAGTCAAGGGTTATGGGGAGCGGGCGGGGAAGTTGAGTTGAGGCCAGGATCAGATCAGCCATGATATTGAATGGCGGAGCAGGCTCGAGGGGCCAAATGGCCCACTCCTGCTCCTATTTCTTATGTTCTTATGTTCCGTGTGGTGAAGGTGCTCCCACAGTGCTGTTAGGGAGGGAGTTCCAGGATTGTGACCCAGCGACGATGAAGGAACGGCCGATATATTTCCAAGTCAGGATGGTGTGTGACTGGGAGGGGAACGTGGAGGTGGTGGTGTTCCCATGCACCTGCTGCCCTTGTCCCTCTAGGTGGTAGAGGTCGCGGGTTTGGGAGGTGCTGCTGAAGAAGCCTTGGCGAGTTGCTGCAGTGCATCTTGTAGATGGTACACACTGCAGCCACGGTGCGCCGGTGGTGGAGGGAGTGAGTGTTGAAGGTGGTGGAGGGAGTGAGTGTTGAAGGTGGTGGATGGAGTGAGTGTTGAAGGTGGTGGAGGGAGTGAGTGTTGAAGGTGGTGGAGGGAGTGAGTGTTGAAGGTGGTGGAGGGAGGGAGTGTTGAAGGTGGTGGATGGAGTGAGTGTTGAAGGTGGTGGAGGGAGTGAGTGTTGAAGGTGGTGGAGGGAGGGAGTGTTGAAGGTGGTGGAGGGAGTGAGTGTTGAAGGTGGTGGAGGGAGTGAGTGTTGAAGGTGGTGGAGGGAGTGAGTGTTGAAGGTGGTGGAGGGAGTGAGTGTTGAAGGTGGTGGAGGGAGTGAGTGTTGAAGGTGGTGGAGGGAGTGAGTGTTGAAGGTGGTGGAGGGAGTGAGTGTTGAAGATGGTGGATGGGGGAAACGAAAGTGAAACAAGAATGGTTGTGGTTGCCAGAAACGGGTTTCCCAGTGATCCGATTGTTTGGTTTTGTGAAAAGTTCTCTCCAGGGAAAGGGCCGTTGGTGTATACCATTGCTCAGTTTACAGAAATCGTTGCATGTAAGTGGTTTTAATTGGCAGATTTTTGCAAACAGTGACATTTATTGGTTTTGATGGGTGTTTTAGTGAAGTTGATGAGGATTGGTTTAGTGTTTGATTGGTCCCATTTTTACAGGTAATACAATTTAATTGACAACCAATCAAAATGCACAACATGGTGCAAACTGTACAGATCCCAGACCCAGAAATGACTGCAGTAAACACACAACAGGTTGTGGAATCAGTATATTAACCACCCTGAAACCACCCACGTGACTGACTAAAAGCCAATGTTCCAGGTAACTGTCAGTCAGTCTCCCCACCCTGCACATTACCCGATCAGCCCATGTGTCAGTGGGCCAGGGGAGGGGGAGTGAGGGTGAATTATCAGTGCACTGCAGTGAAGGGGTCATTTAACGGACAGCCGCCCCAAGGAGAACAATTAATGAATTTAGCGATAGGACAGTGAACAAGTAGGGATTACATAGAAATCCAATGGGGAATTCAGGAGAAACTTCTTTACCCAGAGAGGGGTGAGAATGTGGAACTCGCTGCCACAGGGAGGGGTTGAGGTGAATAGTATCGATGTATTTAAGGGGAGGCTGGACAAGTATATGTGGGGAGAAGGGAATAGAGGGTTATGTCGATAGATTTAGATGAGGAAAGACAAGAGGAGGCTCGAGTGGAGCATAAACTTTGGCATGGACTGGTTAGGCCAAATGGCCTGTTTCTGTACCATATATCCCATGTCATGTAATGTAATGTAATCCTGTGTTGATAAATGTAGGAAGAGTCAACAAGTTTCTGATCTCTTCTATTTTTCAGGAGAATGACCAGGAGATTTTCTACAGTAAGTATCGCATTTGTAAATGAAAGTGCTTTGAGTTGATTTTGTGCAGTGGAACAATCTGGGTATCGCTTCGCGAATGTAACAATTCTATTTCAATGCAGACAGTTGTGAAAAGATTGAGACGTTGGGGGAAATTTTCACCGGAGCTGCTGCGTGGAAACAGGACAGTCAGTGCCTCCCAACTGGTGGGGAGAGCATTGTTTCAGCTCCTGATCCCAATCCCGCTCCTGCTTCCGATACTGCTCCTGATGCCACTCGGGATGTGTGCGTCGCTGGCGAGACCGGTATTTATTGCCCATCCCTAACTGCCCCTTGAGAAGGTGGTGGTGAGCCGCCTTCTTGAACCGCTGCAGTCCGTGTGGTGAAGGTGCTCCCACAGTGCTGTTAGGGAGGGAGTTCCAGGATTGTGACCCAGCGACGATGAAGGAACGGCCGATATATTTCCAAGTCAGGATGGTGTGTGACTTGGAGGGGAACTTGTGCCTTGCAGATGGTGGAAAGGCTTTGGGGAGTCAGGGGGTGAGACACTCGTCGCAGAATACCCAGCCTCTGACCTGCTCTTATGGCCACAGTATTTATGTGGCTGGTCCAGTTAAGTTTCTGCTCAATGGTGACCCCCAGGATGTTGATGGTGGGGGATTCGGCGAGGGTAATGTCGTTGAATGTCAAGGGCAGGTGGTTAGACTCTCGCTTGTTGGAGATAGTCATTACCTGGTACTTGTGTGGCACTAATGTTACTTGCCACTTATCAGCCCAAACCTGAATGTTGTCCAGGTCTTGCTGCATGCGGGCACGTACTGCTCCATTATCTGAGGAGTTGCGAATGGAACTGAACAGATTTAAACATGTATGTAAGTCCTGCAACTGTATACGAATGGAGGCAGACAGAAAGCTGGAAACTATAGACCAGTTAGCCCAACATCTGTTATTGGGGAAATGCTGGAGTCCATTATTAAGGAAGCAGTAGCAGGACATTTAGAAAATCATAATACAGTCAAGCAAATGGTTTATGAAAGGGAAATCATGTTTGACACATTTTCTGGACTTCTTTGAGGATGTAATGAGCAGGGTGGATAAGGGGGAACCAGTGGATGTGGTGTATTTGGATTTCCAGAAGGCATTCGATAATAAGATGCCACATAAAAGGTTACTGCACAAGATAAAAGCTCACGGGGTTGGGGGTAATATATTAGCATGGTTAGAGGATTGGCTAACGAACAGAAAAGAGAGAGTCGGGATAAATGGGTAATTTTCCGGCAAACAGTGACTAGTGGGGTGCCTCAGGGATCAATGCTGGGTCCTCAACTATTTACAATTTATATTAATGACTTGGATGAAGAGACCGAGTGTAATGTAGCCAAATTTGCTGATGATACAAAGATAATGTGGGAAAATGTGAGGTTATCCACTTTTGTAGGAAAAATAAAAGCAAATTAAAATGCTGAAGTACAGAGGGATCTGGGGTTCTTGTATAGGAAACACAAAAAGTTATCATGCAGGTTCAGCAAGTAATCAGGAAAGCGAATGGAATGTTGGCCTTTATTGTCAGGGGGATAGAGTATAAAAGCAGAGAAGTCCTGCTACAACTATACAGGGTATTGGTGAGGCCACACGTGGAGTACTGCGTACAGTTTTGGTCTCCGTATTTAAGGAAGGATAAACTTGCATTGGAGGCTGTTCAGAGAAGGTTCACTGGGTTGATTCCGGAGATGAGGGGGTTGCCCTTATGAAGAAAGGTTGAGCAGGTTGGGCCTCTACTCATTGGAGTTTAGAAGAATGAGAGGTGATCTTATTGAAACGTATACGATTCTGAGGGGACTTGACTGGGTAGATGCAGAGAGGATACTTCCCCTCGCAGGGGAATCTAGAACGAGGGGGCATCGTTTCAGAATAAGGGATTGTCCATTTTAAAACTGAGATGAGGAGAAATTTCTTCTCAGAGGGTTGTAAATCCATGGAATTCTCTGCCCCAGAGAGCTGTGAAGGCTGGGTCATTGAATATATTTAAGGCGGAGATAGACAGATTTTTGAGCGATAAGGTGGGAAAGGGTTATGGGGAGCGGGCAGGGAAGTGGAGCTGAGTCCATGATCAGATCAGCCATGATCTTATTAAATGGCGGAGCAGCTCAAGGGGTCAGGTGGCCAACTCCTGCTCCTATTTCTTATGTTCTCATGTTTACAGACATTGAGTAAGCACAGGCTTTCCTGCGCCACATCTTATAGTCATGTAACTAAACTACAACGCTGAGCAATGAACTTTTCTGTTAATTAGTGAAACTTTATTCTCTCCTTTTGTGCATCATGGAGTCAAACAGGTAAGCTGTTCAAAGTTTGGCATTTGTAATGAATATATATTTTTTAACTCTTTACTTTTGGAACTGGGTCTTACACCAGCACAGTGTGCTTCTAATTCTGGGAATCATCGAGTCATCAAAGTTTATGGCCCAGAAGGAGATTGTTCCACAGAAGGCACATTCGGCCCTTGGTGTCCGTGCCGGCCGACCAAGAGCTATCCAGCCTCATCCCACTTTCCAGCTCTCGGTCCGTAGCCCTGCAGGTTACGGCACTTCAAGTGCACATCCAAGTACTGTTTAAATGTGGTGAGGGTTTCTGCCTCTACCACCCTTTCAGGCCGTGAGTTCCAGACCCCCACCACCCTCTGGGTGAAGACATTTCTCCTCATATGTCCTCTAAACCTCCCCCCAATTACTTTAAAGCTATGTCCCCTGGTTATTGACCCCTCTGCCAAAGGAAATAGGTCCTTCCTGTCCACTCTATCCAAGCCCCTCATAATTTTATACACCACAAGTGTGAATCCAGCTGCGATCAATGGGTGATGTGTGCTGGCTGGGACAATGGTCACGGTTTCGGTGAGGTAAGCTCTTGGCCCGCTTGGTGAGGGGAGGGCACCAACAAACTCCTTCAAATAAAGCGCGTGGAGGAGGGCTGGGATTTGAGATCTTGCCCACGTGCAGGAGGGAAAGGAGTCAGAGTGACAGTGTACAGCAGTGCTGGCCATACCACACAGCGGCAGTGTGGGGGAAGCCGCCGGACAGTGTCCTGTTTAAAGGCGCTATGTAAATGAACATTGTTGTCGAAGCGTACTAACCACAATCCTTTCACTCTGATTTGAAGCTGAGTTCACCGGACCACCTGAAAAACCTCCGCGCAAGAATCTTCCGGTGAGTGCACAGCCCGAACACTCTCTCGTTCCCGCGCTGGCTGGGGCGCGGGCCGGAGAGTGAGTCTGGGGCGTGGGCCGGAGAGTGAGTCTGGGGCGCGGGACGGAGAGTGAGTCTGGGGCGCGGGCCGGAGAGTGAGTCTGGGGCGCGGGCCGGAGAGTGAGTCTGGGGCGCGGGCCGGAGAGTGAGTCTGGGGCGCGGGCCGGAGAGTGAGTCTGGGGCGCGGGCCGGAGAGTGAGTCTGGGGCGCGGGCCGGAGAGTGAGTCTGGGGCGCGGGCCGGAGAGTGAGTCTGGGGCGCGGGCCGGAGAGTGAGTCTGGGGCGCGGGCCGGAGAGTGAGTCTGGGGCGCGGGCCGGAGAGTGAGTCTGGGGCGCGGGCCGGAGAGTGAGTCTGGGGCGCGGGCCGGAGAGTGAGTCTGGGGCGCGGGCCGGAGAGTGAGTCTGGGGCGCGGGCCGGAGAGTGAGTCTGGGGCGCGGGCCGGAGAGTGAGTCTGGGGCGCGGGCCGGAGAGTGAGTCTGGGGCGCGGGCCGGAGAGTGAGTCTGGGGCGCGGGCCGGAGAGTGAGTCTGGGGCGCGGGCCGGAGAGTGAGTCTGGGGCGCGGGCCGGAGAGTGAGTCTGGGGCGCGGGCCGGAGAGTGAGTCTGGGGCGCGGGCCGGAGAGTGAGTCTGGGGCGCGGGCCGGAGAGTGAGTCTGGGGCGCGGGCCGGAGAGTGAGTCTGGGGCGCGGGCCGGAGAGTGAGTCTGGGGCGCGGGCCGGAGAGTGAGTCTGGGGCGCGGGCCGGAGAGTGAGTCTGGGGCGCGGGCCGGAGAGTGAGTCTGGGGCGCGGGCCGGAGAGTGAGTCTGGGGCGCGGGCCGGAGAGTGAGTCTGGGGCGCGGGCCGGAGAGTGAGTCTGGGGCGCGGGCCGGAGAGTGAGTCTGGGGCGCGGGCCGGAGAGTGAGTCTGGGGCGCGGGCCGGAGAGTGAGTCTGGGGCGCGGGCCGGAGAGTGAGTCTGGGGCGCGGGCCGGAGAGTGAGTCTGGGGCGCGGGCCGGAGAGTGAGTCTGGGGCGCGGGCCGGAGAGTGAGTCTGGGGCGCGGGCCGGAGAGTGAGTCTGGGGCGCGGGCCGGAGAGTGAGTCTGGGGCGCGGGCCGGAGAGTGAGTCTGGGGCGCGGGCCGGAGAGTGAGTCTGGGGCGCGGGCCGGAGAGTGAGTCTGGGGCGCGGGCCGGAGAGTGAGTCTGGGGCGCGGGCCGGAGAGTGAGTCTGGGGCGCGGGCCGGAGAGTGAGTCTGGGGCGCGGGCCGGAGAGTGAGTCTGGGGCGCGGGCCGGAGAGTGAGTCTGGGGCGCGGGCCGGAGAGTGAGTCTGGGGCGCGGGCCGGAGAGTGAGTCTGGGGCGCGGGCCGGAGAGTGAGTCTGGGTACGCGGGCCGGAGAGTGAGTCTGGGGCGCGGGCCGGACAGTGAGTCTGGGGCGCGGGCCGGACAGTGAGTCTGGGGCGCGGGCCGGAGAGTGAGTCTGGGGCGCGGGCCGGAGAGTGAGTCTGGGGCGCGGGCCGGAGAGTGAGTCTGGGGCGCGGGCCGGAGAGTGAGTCTGGGGCGCGGGCCGGAGAGTGAGTCTGGGGCGCGGGCCGGTTAGACTCATAGAAATTTACAGCACGGAAGGAGGTCATTTCGGCCCATGGTGTCCGCGCCGACCAAGAGCTCCCCAGCCCAATCCCACTTTCCAGCTCTCGGTCCGTAGCCCTGTAGGTTACGGCACTTCAAGGGCACATCCAGGTACTGTTTAAATGTGGTGAGGGTTTCTGCCTCTACCACCCTTTCAGGCCGTGAGTTCCAGACCCCCACCACCCTCTGGGTGAAGACATTTCCCCTCAAATTCCCTCTAAACCTCCCCCCAATTACTTTCAATCTCTGCCCCCTGGTTGTTGACCCCCCTGCTCAGGGAAAGAGGCCTGTCCTACCCACTCTATGATGATGCATGTTGGGCGCACCCAGATCTGAGCGTTGGGCAAAGTTGGCCATGGTGGTTTCTGTGGCCTGTCATAAAATAACAAAAAAAACATTCATTTCTATAGCGCCTTTCATGACCACCGGACGTTTCAAAGCACTTTACAGCCAATGAAGTACTTTTGGAGTGTAGTCATTGTTGGTAATGTAAGGAATCCAGCAGCCAATTTGCGCACAGCAAGCTCCCACAAACAGTACTGCCCCTCCGACAGTGCAGCACTCCCTCAGCACTGCCCCTCCGACAGTGCAGCTCTCCCTCAGTACTGCCCCTCCAACAGTGCAGCGCTCCCTCAGCACTGCCCCTCCGACAGTGCAGCGCTCCCTCAGTACTGCCCCTCCGACAGTGCAGCACTCTCTCAGCACTGCCCCTCTGATAGTGCAGCACTCCCTCAGTACTGCCCCTCCGACAGTGCAGCACTCCCTCAGTACTGCCCCTCCGACAGTGCAGCACTCTCTCAGCACTGCCCCTCTGATAGTGCAGCACTCCCTCAGTACTGCCCCTCCGACAGTGCAGCACTCCCTCAGTACTGCCCCTCCGACAGTGCAGCACTCCCTCAGCACTGCCCCTCCGACAGTGCGACGCTTCCCCAGTACTGCCCCTCTGACAGTGCGGCGCTCCCTCAGTACTGCCCCTCCGACAGTGCAGCACTCCCTCAGTACTACCCCTCCGACAGTGCAGCACTCCCTCAGCACTGCCCCTCCGACAGTGCGACGCTTCCTCAGTACTGCCCCTCCGACAGTGCAGCGCTCCCTCAGTACTGCCCCTCCGACAGCGCAGCGCTCCCTCAGTACTGCCCCTCCGACAGCGCAGCACTCCCTCAGCACTGCCCCTCCGACAGTGCGATGCTTCCTCAGTACCGCCCCTCCGACAGTGCGACGCTTCCTCAGTACTGCCCCTCCGACAGCGCAGCGCTCCCTCAGTACTGCCCCTCCGACAGCGCAGCACTCCCTCAGTACTGCCCCTCCGACAGTGCGGCGCTCCCTCAGCACTGCCCCTCCGACAGTGCGGCACTCCCTCAGCACTGCCCCTCCGACAGCGCAGCGCTCCCTCAGCACTGCCCCTCCGACAGCGCAGCGCTCCCTCAGCACTGCCCCTCCGACAGCGCAGCACTCTCTCAGTACTGCCTCTCCGACAGTGCGGCACTCCCGCAGCACTGCACTGGAGTGTCAGCCTAGATTTTTGTTCTCCAGTCTCTGGAGTGGGATTTGAACCCACGACCTTGTGACTCAGAGGCGAGGGTGCTGCCCACTGAGCCACAGCTGATACTTCTGGCCATATGAGTTTGCCTTGTTCTCACATTCTGTTCCAATGAGAGTTCTCCCAGATACATGAACTCACAATTATTGGATACTGTCCCTAAATTTTGAATGAAAGCATTGTGTCGAGCTTTCTAGCTCCTGATGTCTGTCCATTTTCCTGTATTCAGCCTATTCAAGCAGCCCCCACAGCCAACCTGGATCGTTCCGATGACAAGGTCTACCCTCTGGTAATGGAACTGGTTAAAGCTGTGCTGCATCTGAAGAACCAGGTCTACGAGCTCCCGTCTGAGGAATACGTCAACCTAGTGAAGGTGAGCTGATTGAAGCCAGCAAAGGAAATAACAAGTGTTATATTGCACCCTTCACAAGCTCAGCACATCGTCAAGTGCTTCACCGCCCACAGGGCAATACTGCAGGGTCCCCAAACCGCACGGAAGTACATGATCAGATCATTTGTTTCAGTGATACTGATTGAGGGTTAACTATTGTTCAGGTCACTGGGGATAACTACCCTGCTCTTCGAGTAGTACCCTGGGAGCTTTTATATCTACCTGAGAGGGCAGACGGGGCCTCGGTTTTAAAGTCTCACGCAAAAGACGGCGCCTCTGACAGTGCAGCTCTCCCTCAGTACTGTCCTTCTGACAGTGCAGCGCTGAAGTGTGGGTCTGGATTTTTAGAAACATAGAAATTTACAGCGCAGAAGGAGGCCATTCCGAGCCCATTGTGTCCGCGCCGGCCGACAAAGAGCCACACGGCCCTCGGTCAGCAGCCCTGAAGGTTACATATAAACCTATGAACAACGACGGAAAGGCAAAGAGCACCCGGCCCAACCAGTCCGCCCCACACCACTGCGACACCCCTTACACTGAAACATTCTACACTCCACCCCAACCAGAGCCATGTGATCTCCTGGTGTTATATCTTCAGTACAACTCACAAACACACACAAGCCTTAAGATGGTATAACACTCCGGAACTCCAGTCAGGTGACCTGTTCCCTCTTTATTTGCACACAGCACTGGCTGCAGTGCCACAGGAGTCCACCAGATGGAGCTATACATATATATACACACAATATTACACTTCTCCCTCCTTAATGAAGAAGTAATCACAACAAAATCATCCTACATAACTTATAGCTAATAACAAAAGATATGGACTTATTTTGCTATATTTAAAATCAAGCTTAACCACTTGTTTTCTGTTTCGAAGAGGATACCTTTGCTCTTGAACAGAACCCTCCAAACACGGTGTCGAATTTAAACTCATTCGAGGTTGATCCTGAGGAAAGTTTTCCTCCAAGGGATGCCCTGGATTTCCATTTGAACTTTCTCGAACTTCCGACTGTTTGTTTTCCTGACCCGGACTCAGACTTAAATTCTGACTTTCTCTTGGATTTCTTTTCAGTACATTGGATGTAGGAAACATAGAAACATAGAAAATAGGTGCAGGAGTAGGCCATTCGACCCTTCTAGCCTGCACCACCATTCAATTAAATCATGGCTGATCATTCCCTCAGTACCCCTTTCCGGCTTTCTCTCCATTTCCCTTGATCCCTTTAGCCGTAAGGGCTATGTCTAACTCTCTCTTGAATATATCCAATGAACTGGTCTCAACAACTCTCTGTGGTAGGGAATTCTACAGGTTAACAACTCTGAGTGAAGAAGTTTCTCCTCATCTCAGCCCTAAATGGCTTACCCCTTATCCTTAGACTGTGACCCCTGGTTCTGGACTTCCCCAACTTCGGGAACATTCTTCCTGCATCTAACCTATCCAGTCCCGTCAGAATTTTATATGTTTCTAAGTGTTCCCGTTTCATTCTTCTAAACTCCAGTGTATAAAGGCCCAGTCGATCCAGTCTCACCTCATATGTCAGTCCTGCCATCCCGGGAATCAGTCTGGTGAACCTTCGCTGCACTCCCTCAATAGCAAGAACGTCCTTCCTCAGATTAGGATACCAAAACTGAACACAATATTCCAGGTGCAGCCTCGCCAGGGCCCTGGACAACTGCAGTAAGACCTCCCTGCTCCTATACTCAAATCCCCTAGCTATGAAGGCCAACATACCATTTGCCTTCTTCACTGCCTGCTGTACCTGCATGCCAACTTTCAATGACTGATGAACCATGACACCCAGGTCTCGTTGCACCTCCCCTTTTCCTAATCTGCCACCATTCAGATAATATTCTGCCTTCGTGTTTTTGCCACCAAAGTGGATAACTTCACATTTATCCACATTATACTGCACCTGCATGCATTTGCCCACTCACCGAACCTGTCCAAGTCACCCTGCAGCCTCTTAGCATCCACCTCACAACTCACACCGCCACCCAGCTTAGTGTCATCTGCAAACTTGGAGATATTACACTCCATTCCTTTATCTAAATCATTAATGTACATTGTAAAGAGCTGGGGTCCCAGCACGGAGCCCTGCGGCACTCCACGAGTCACTGCCTACCATTCTGAAAAGGACCGTTTATCCCGACTCTCTGCTTCATGTCTGGCAACCAGTTCTCTATCCACGTCAGTACATTACCCCCAATACCATGTGCTTTAATTTTGCACACCAATCTCTTGTGTGTGGGACCTTGTCAAAAGCCTTTTGAAAGTCCAAATACACTACATCCACTGGTTCTCCCTTGTCCACTCTACTATTTACATCCTCCGAAGATTTGTCAAGCATGATTTCCCTTTCATAAATCCATGCTGACTTGGACCGATCCTGTCACTGCTTTCCAAAAGCGCTGATATTTCACCTTTAATAATTGATTCCAACATTTTCCCCACTACTGATGTCAGGCTAACCGGTCTATAATTACCCGTTTTCTCTTTCCCTCCTTTTTTAACAAGTGGTGTTACATTAGCTACCCTCCAGTCCATAGGAACTGATCCAGAGTCGATAGACTGTTGGAAAATGATCACCAATGCACCCACTATTTCTAGGGCCACTTCCTTAGGTACTCTGGGATGCAGACTATCAGGCCCCGGGGATTTATCAGCCTTCAATCCCATCAATTTCCCGAACACAATTTCATGCCTAATAAGGATTTCCTTCAGTTCCTCCTTCTCACTAGACCCTCGGTCCCCGAGTATTTCTGGAAGGTTATTTGTGTTTTCCTTCGTGAAGACAGAAGCAAAGTATTTGTTCAACTGGTCTGCCATTTCTTTGTTCCCCATTATAAATTCACCTGAATCTGACTGCAAGGGATCTACGTTTGCCTTCACTCATCTTTTTCTTTTCACATATCCATAGAAGCTTTTGCAGTAAGTTTTTATGTTCCCTGCAAGCATCTTCTCATACTCTATTTTCCCTCTCCTAATTAAACCCCTTGTCCTCCTCTGCTGAATTCTAAATTTCTCGCAGTCCTCAGGTTTGCTGCTTTTTCTGGCTAATTTATATGCCTCTTCCTTGCATCTAACACTATCCCTAATTTCCCTTGTTAGCCGCGGTTGAGCCAGCTTCCCCGTTTTATTTTTACTCCAGACAGGGATGTACAATTGTTGAAGTTCATCCATGTGATCTTTAAATGTTTGCCATTGCCTATCCACCGTCAACCCTTTAAGTATCATTTACCAGTCTATTCTAGCCGATTCACGTCTCATACCATCGAAGTTCCCTTTCCTTAAGTTCAGGACCCTAGTCTCTGAATTAACTGTGTCACTCTCCATCTTAATAAAGAATTCTACCATATTATGGTCACTCTTCCCAAGGGGCCTCGCACAACAAGATTGCTAATTAGGTGGAATTTTACATTAGGATGGAGAATGAAACAGTTAATTCAGAGACCATGGTCCAGAACTTAAAGAAGGGTAATTTTGAATGTATGAGGCGTCAATTGGCTAGGATAGATTGGCGAATAATACTTGAGGGGTTGACTGTGGATGGGCAATGGCAGACATTTAGAGACCACATGGATGAACTACAACAATTGTACATCCCTGTCTGGCGTAAAAATAAAAAAGGGAAGGTGGCTCAACCGTGGCTATCAAGGGAAATCAGGGATAGTATTAAAGCCAAGGAAGTGGCATACAAATTGGCCAGAAATAGCAGCGAACCCGGGGACTGGGAGAAATTTAGAACTCAGCAGAGGAGGACAAAGGGTTTGATTAGGGCAGGGAAAATGGAGTACGAGAGGAAGCTTGCAGGGAACATTAAGATGGACTGCAAAAGCTTCTATAGATATGTAAAGAGAAAAAGGTTAGCAAAGACAAACGTAGGTCCCCTGCAGTCAGAATCAGGGGAAGTCATAACGGGGAACAAAAAAATGGCAGACCAATTGAACAAGTATTTTGGTTCAGTATTTACTAAGGAGGACACAAACAACCTTCCAGATATAAAAGGGGTCAGAGGGTCTCATAAGAAGGAGGAACTGAGGGAAATCCTTATTAGTCAGGAAATTGTGTTGGGGAAATTGATGGGATTGAAGGCTGATAAATCCCCAGGGCCTGATGGACTGCATCCCAGAGTACTTAAGGAGGTGGCTTGGAAATAGCGGAAGTATTGACAGTCATTTTCCAACATTCCATAGACTCTGGATCAGTTCCTATGGAGTGGAGGGTAGCCAATGTAACCCCACTTTTTAAAAAAGGAGGGATAGAGAAAACATGGAATTATAGACCGGTCAGCCTGACCTCAGTAGTGGGTAAAATGATGGAATCAATTATTAAGGATGTCATAGCAGCACATTTGGAAAGAGGTTACATGATAGGTCCAAGTCAGCATGGATTTGTGAAAGGGAAATCATGCTTGACAAATCTTCTGGAATTTTTTGAGGATGTTTCCAGTCGAGTGGACAAGGGAGAACCAGTTGATGTGGTGTATTTGGACTTTCAGAAGGCTTTCGACAAGGTCCAACACAAGAGATTAATGTGCAAAGTTCAAGCACATGGGATTGGGGGTAGTGTGCTGATGTGGATTGAGAACTGGTTGTCAGACAGGAAGCAAAGAGTAGGAGTAAATGGGTACTTTTCCGAATGGCAGGCAGTGACTAGTGGGGTACCGCAAGGTTCTGTGCTGGGGCCCCAGCTGTTTACACTGTACATTAATGATTTAGATTAGGGGATTAAATGTAGTATCTCCAAATTTGCGGATGACACTAAGTTGGGTGGCAGTGTGAGCTGTGAGGAGGATGCTATGAGGCTGCAGAGTGACTTGGATAGGTTAGGTGAGTGGGCAAATGCATGGCAGATGAATTATAATGTGGATAAATGTGAGGTTATCCACTTTGGTGGTAAAAACAGAGAGACAGACTATTATCTGAATGGTGACAGATTAGGAAAAGGGGAGGTGCAACGAGACCTGAGTGTCATGATACATCAGTTATTGAAGGTTGGCATGCAGGTACAGCAGGTGGTTAAGAAAGCAAATGGCATGTTGGCCTTCATAGCGAGGGGATTTGAGTACAGGGGCAGGGAGGTGTTGCTACAGTTGTACAGGGCCTTAGTGAGGCCACACCTGGAGTATTGTATACAGTTTTGGTCTCCTAACTTGAGGAAGGACATTCTTGCTATTGAGGGAGTGCAGCGAAGGTTCACCAGACTGATTCCCGGGATGGCGGGACTGACATATCAAGAAAGACTGGATCAACTGGGCTTGTATTCACTGGAGTTCAGAAGAATGAGAGGGGATCTCATAGAAACGTTTAAAATTCTGATGGGTTTAGACAGGTTAGATGCAGGAAGAATGTTCCCAATTTTGGGGAAGTCCAGAACCAGAGGTCACAGTCCAAGGATAAGGGGTAAGCCATTTCGGACCGAGATGAGGAGAAACTTCTTCAACCAGAGAGTGGTGAACCTATGGAATTCTCTACCACAAAAGTTGTTGAGGCCAATTCACTAAATATATTCAAAAAGTAGTTAGATGTTGTCCTTACTACTAGGGGGATCAAGGGGTATGGCGAGAAAGCAGGAATGGGGTACTGAAGTTGCATGTTCAGCCATGAATTCATTGAATGGCGGTGCAGGCTTGAAGGGCCGAATGGCCTACTCCTGCACCTATTTTCTATGTTTCTGTGTCCTTTCTCATTACACATCACCCAGTCTAGGATGGCCAGCTCTCTCGTTGCTTCCTCGACATATTGGTCTGGAAAACCATCCCTTATGCACTCCAGGAAATTCTCCTCCACTGTATTGCTACCAGTTTGGTTAGCGCAATCTATATGTAGATTAAAGTCGCCCATGATAACTGCTGTACCCTTATTGCACACATCCCTTATTTCTTGTTTGATGCTGTCCCCAACCTCACTACTACTGTTTGGTGGTCTGTACACAACTCCCACTAGCAGTTTCTGCCCTTTGGTATTCCGCAGCTCCACCCATACAGATTCCACATCATCCAAGCTAATGTCCTTCCTTACTATTGCATTAATTTCCTCTTTAACCAGCAACGCCACCCCACCTCCATTTCCTTTCTGTCTATCCTTCCTGAACGTTGAATACCCCTGGATGTTGAGTTCCCAGCCTTGGTCAGCCTGGAGCCATGTCTCTGTTATGCCAATTATATCATATTCCTTAATGCTGCCTGTGCAGTTAATTCATCCACCTTATTCTGAATACTCCTCGCGTTGAGGTACAGAGCCTTCAGGCTGGTCTTTTTAACACACTTTGCCCCTTTAGGATTTTGCTGTAATGTGGTCCTTTTGATTTTTGCCTTTGGTTTCTCTGCCCTCCACTTTTAATTTTCTTCTTTCTATCTTTTGCTTATGCCCCCATTCTACTTCCCTCTGTCTCCCTGCATAGTTTCCCATCCCCCTGCCTTATTAATTTAACCCTTCCCCAACAGCACTAGCAAACACTCCCCCTAGGACATTGGTTCCGGTCCTGCCCAGGTGCAGACCGTCCGGTTTGTACTGGTCCCACCTCCTCCAGAACCCGTTCCAATGTCCCAGGAATTTGAATCCCTCCCTGCTGCACCACTGCTCAAGCCACGTATTCATCTGAGCTATCCTGCGATTCCTACTCTGACTAGCACGTGCCACTGGTAGCAATCCTGAGATTACTATCTTTGAGGTCCTACTTTTTAATTTAACTCCTAGCTACCTCAATTCAGTTTGTAGGGTCTCATCCCGTTTTTTTACCTATATTGTTGGTACCTATATGCACCACGACAACTGGCTGTTCACCCTCCCCGTCCAAAATGTCCTGCAACCGCTCCGAGACATCCTTGACCCTTGCACCAGGGAGGCAACATACCATCCTGGAGTCTCGGTTGCGGCAGCAGAAACTCCTATCTATTCCCCTTACAATTGAATCCCCTATCACTATCGCTCTCCCACTCTTTTTCCTGCCCTCCTGTGCAGCAGAGCCACCCACGGTGCCATGAACTTGGCTGCTGCTGCCCTCCCCTGATGAGTCATCCCCTCCCCCAACAGTACCCAAAGTGGTGTATCTGTTTTGGAGGGGGATGACCGCAGGGGACCCCTGCACTACCTTCCTTGCACTGCTCTTCCTGTTGGTCACCCATCCCCTATCTGTGTAATCTTTACCTGCGGTATGACCAACTCACTAAACGTGCTATTCATGGCATCGTCAGCATTGCGGCATGTCAGGTGCTGCAGCAGGATACACTTCCCGCACACGTAGTCGTCGGGGACACTGGAAGCATCCCTGAGTTCCCACATAGCACAGGAGAAGCATAACACGTGTCCGAGCTCTCCTGTCATGACTTAACCCCTAGATTAACTTAATTTGGCAACAACAATGATAAAGTTTACCTACTGTTAAGGAAAAGAAAAAGAAAAACTACTCACCAATCACTTACCCCGTTGGCTGTGACGTCACCCTTCGATTTCTTTTCACTTCTTTTTTGCCTTCACACCCTGCTGCAGCTGCACCGGCTGAGCGTCTCCTCCGACTCCCCGCTGGCCTCGCTGATGACTGTTGGGCCTTTGTCGGCCTTCTCGATCTCCCACTCCGCCTCCTCCGACTGCCCGCTACTGGTGTATCAAACTATCTGATGAGTCAGAAATAATTGAATCATTCCCGCCTTTCAACTACTTTCATGTCTGTCGGTAAAATATGATGAAATAGGTGCAGGAGTAGGCCATTTGGCCCTTCGAGCCTGCACCAACATTCAATATGATCATGGCTGATCATGCAACCTCAGTACCCCATTCCTGCTTTCTCTCCATACCCCTTGATCCCTTTAGCTGTAAGGGCCATATCTATTCGGGGGATCAAGGGTTATGGCGAGAAAGCAGGAAGGGGGTACTGAAGTTTCATGTTCAGCCATGAACTCATTGAATGGCGGTGCAGGCTAGAAGGGCTGAATGGCCTGCTCCTGCACCTATTTTCTATGTTCTATGTTCTAACTCCATTCTGAATATACCTAACTAACTGGCCTCAACAACTTTCTGTGGTAGAGAATTCTACAGGTTCACAATTCTCTGAGTGAAGAAGTTTCTCCTCATCTCGGTCCTAAATGGCTTACCCCTTATCCTTAGACTGTGACCCCTGGTTCTGGATTTCCCCAACATTGGGAACATTCTTTCTGCATCTAACCTGTCCAATCCCATCAGAATTTTATGTTTCTATGATATCCCCTCTCATTCATCTAAATTCCATTGAATAAAGGCCCAGTTGATCCAGTCTTTCTTCATATGTCAGTCAAGCCATCCCCGGAATCAGTCTGGTGAACCTTCGCTGCACTCCCTCAATAGCAAGAATGTCCTTCCTCAGATTAGGAGACCAAAACTATACACACTATTCAAGGTGTGGCCTCACCAAGGCCCTGTACAACTGCAGTAAGACCTCTCTGCTCCTATACTCAAATCCTCTCACGATGAAGGCCAACATGCCATTTGCCGCCTTCATCGTCTGCTGTACCTGCATGCCAACTTTCAATGACTGATGTACCATGACACCCAAGTCTCGTTGCACCTCCCCTTTTCCTAATCTGTCATCATTCAGATAATAATCTGCCTTCCTGTTTTTGCCACCAAAGTGGATAACCTCACATTTATCCACATTATACTGCATCTGCCATGCTTTTGCCCACTCACCTAACCTGTCCAAGTCACCCTGCAGCCTCTTAGCATCCTCCTCACAGCTCACACTGCCATCCAGCTTAGTGTCATCTGCAAATTTGGAGATATTACATTCAATTCCTTCGTCTAAATCATTAATATATATTGTAAATAGCTGGGGTCCCAGCACTGAGCCCTGTGGTACCCCACTAGTCACTGCCTGCCATTCTGAAAAGGACCCGTTTATCCCGACTCTCTGCTTCCTGTCTGCTAACCAGTTCTCTATCCACGTCAGTATATTACCCCCAATACCATGTGCTTTAATTTTGCACACCAATCTCTTGTGTGGGACCTTGTCAAAAGCCTTTTGAAAGTCCGAATACACCACATCCACTGGTTCTCCCTTGTCCACTCTACTGGTTACATCCTCAAAAAATTCCAGAAGATTTGTCAAGCAGGATTTCCCTTTCATAAATCCATGCTGACTTGGACCGATCCTGTCACTGCTTTCCAAATGCGCTGTTATTTCATCCTTAATAATTGATTCCAACATTTTCCTCACTACTGATGTCAGGCTAACCGGTCTATAATTACCTGTTTTCTCTCTCTCCCTCCTTTTTTCTTGATGACTTCATCCTTTGATGCAATTCTCATTTCAACACACGAAATCTCACTCTAATCCAGCTTCAGTGATCCCAACCAATTTCTTTCTAGTAAGGCAGGCTTGTCTCCTGCCACTACTAATAGAGGCGAGCTCTGAAATTGATCCTTGTATTTTACCGGTACGGTGATACAACCTACCACAGGAATGTTCTCTCCCGAGTAGCCTCGCAGCTCTATCTTGGATTTCTCCAATGGGAAATCACGCAATTTGTCGAGGTATAGCGTCTCCGTTACTACGCTCACAGATCCACCAGTGTCGATTTCCATTGGTATCTTGGTTCCTGTGTGGATGATACTTTTTGAATCGCTGTTGGTTAACCTCGTGTTCCTGATGACGTGTAACTCTAACATCTCCTCGTCCAGTTGTTGTTCTTCCATGCTATGTAGTTTCTGGGGATTTCTACTCATAGCTTTGAAAGCTGGTTTACCCTTCAGTTGGCATGTCTTTGCAAGATGCCCAGTTTTCCTGCAGATGAAACACTCTGCCTTCACATATGAGTAATTTTGAGTGAAGTGTTGTCTCAGGCACCGATAGCACGACTCCAATGCTCTGTTCCCATTTCCAGTTGCTGAGACCTTAGGGCCCAACTGCCTTTTACTTTTAACCTGCAGGCGATTCACCTCGGTTGTCTGACACAATTCTCAGGAATATTGGTTGGCCATGTTCATTGACATAGCTGCCTGACAAGCTAAATCAAAAGTCAAGTTAGGCATTGTCAATATCTTTCTTCTGATCACATCATTTTTCATCCCACAAACTATGCTCGGTCCTGAAAGCTCTCGAAATTACAGTGAATAGATAGCTTTTTTAATGCTACAATGTACTCACTGATATTTTCTTCGGTTAACTGATCTCGTATTCCGAAATGATAACTTTCAGCAATTTCCAGAGGCTCAGGACTGTAGTGCTGAATCTCCGTAAGTGATGTGTCCTTTGGCTTGACAGGGACAAGTACATTTTTCATGGTTTCATACACCTCGGGCTCTGCTTCAGTTAAGAAAATCGCCCGTTGTCATTCTAACATTACCCGGTTATGGTTTTCATCATTGGGGACTTCGATGATACTATTTGTGGTGAAAAACATTTCTAGCCACTCCACATATGCTCCGAAACTTTCACGGTCGCATTGAAACTCCCCCAAACGCTCTATTATTCCCATAGGTGCGGCCATCTGGACTCTGGCAGTTCAAACAAGTGTGCTTGTAATTTACCTTGGATTTGTAGCTGTTAATCAAAACAGAGAAGTTCTCAAAGTCTCTCTATCAGTTGGCTGAATCTCCAACAACAAGAATTGCAGCTTTTTTTTTTCCATCCTCGCTTGCCATCCTCATCGCCACTGTTATATCTTCAGTACAACTCTCAAACACAAACCAGCCTTAAGTTGGCAGAACAGTTCGGAACTCTAGTCAGGTGACCTGTTCCATCTTTATTTGTACACAGCGCACTGGCTGTAGTGCCACAGGAGTCCACCAGATGGAGATATATATGCACAATATTACACCTGGGAGAGGCAAAAACCAGATTAAAAACCCAGGCCACTGGGGAAAAAACATCTTGGAGAATTCCTCTCTGACCCATCCAGGTGATCACCCAAATTCATCCAGGAGATCACCCTGGCCGTATTCGATTCCCTGCAGTATTTACCTTCGTATCTGCGCCGGCCAACAAGCGGTTATCCAGTCTAATTTTGTGCTGAGGTCTGTGGAGTGGGACTTAAACCTTCTCACTCAGAGTTGAGAGGGCTTCCCACTGAGCCATGGCTGAAACCTGTGTTCAACCAGAGCTCAGCGGTGGGCTCGGGAGACATGAGCTTAATGAATTCTGGCCCAACACAGAAAAATAAACCTCAACATTTTACTCCTTCAGGCTTGTAGTATTTAAGTGGGTAAAACCCAGAGCATGATAGTGTCATCGTTCTGTTCCTGGACCAGTAATCCAGAGGCCTGAGTTCAAATCCCACCAGGGCAGTTTGAGAACGTGAAATCATTTTAAAAACGAATCTGGAAATAAAATAATAATTTGGTCTCAGTGAAAGTTACCACGAAGCTGCTGCATTGTTGTAAAAACCCAACTGGTTCACTAATGTCCTTTACCCAGTCTGGCCTGTATGTGACTCCAGTCCCAACATCTCCCCCATCCCAGGAATCGGTCTGGTGAACCTCCGTTGCACTCCCTCAATGACCAGTATATCCTTCCTTAGGTAAGGAGACCAAAACAGTACACAATACTCCAGGTGCGGTCTCACCAGGGCCCTGTATAATTACATTAAGACGTCTTTACTCTTATACTCAAATCCTCTTAGAGTAAAGGGCAACATACCATTTGCTTTCTTAATTGCCTGTAGTCCCTGCAGGTTAACTTTCAGTGATTCGTGTATAAGGACACCCAGGTCTCTCTGAACACCAACATTTCCAACAAGTTGTGACATACTTGGCTAGTGGCCCAAACAGCCATGTTGAGTCTGGCTCCTCGGGTACATGGGAGTTTTCCTGGGCATCAGATTGAATGGTAAATCTCAGCTGTGTCACAAAGCAAAGGAAATCAGCACATGGATATGCTGAGAGGAAATTTGGGCCAATACTCGGAGTGATTCTCCTTCCTGCTGCAAAAGGCTAATTTAACTCGGCTTCCCGTCGGAGTGTACAGCACAGGTAATGATCATTGCGCTCTTTCAGGCTAGTTCTGTGTCTGCCCCTGGAAAAAAACCTCTCCCGACTCTCTTGCAACTGCATTTCTCAATTCCCAACTCTCCAGCATTTTGTCTCTGTAATATATATATAATTACTACTTCATTAAGGAGGGAGACATGTAATATCATTAGCTCCACTCAGTGGACTACTGTGGTAATGCAACCATTGCTGTTTACAACAATAAAGAGGGAAGCAGGTCACCTGACAGGTTCCTGAAGTTATCAGCCATCTCAGAGTCTGTGTGTTTGTGAGGTTATACTGGAAACATAACCTTGGCGATGAAGGATCGGATTTCTGCCTAACTAGCTGCAATTTTTGTTGTCGGCCAACCAACAGAGAGACTTTGAGAGCTTCTTTGTTTTGATTAACAGCTAAAAATCCAAGGTAAATTACAAGCACACTTGTCTGAACTGCTAGAGTCCAGATGGCCACGTCTACGGGAACAATAAGGCGCTTGGGTGAGTTTCAATGTCACCGTGAAAGTTTCGGAGCATATGTGGAGCAGCTAGAAATATTTTTCACTGCGAATAGTATCATCGAAGTTCTCGATGATGAAAACTGTAACCGGGTGGTGTTAGAAAGAGAAGGAGCTATTTTCTTAACTTACGCAGAGCCCAAAGTGTATGAAACCCTGAAAAATGTGCTTGTTCCCGTCAAGCCAAAGGACACACCACTGACGGTGATTCTCAGCACTACAGTCCTGAGCCCCTGGAAATTGCTGAAAGTTATCGTTTCCGAATACAAGATCAATTTATTGACGAAAGTATCTGAGTACATTGCAGCATTAAAGAAGCTATCTATTCACTGTCATTTCGGAAACTTTCAGGACTGAGCATTGCGTGACCACTTTGTTTATGGGATGAAAAATGATGCAATCAGAAGAAAGTTATTGACAACTCCTAACTTGACTTTTGATTTAGCTTGTCAGACAGCTATATCAATGGACGTGGCCGACCAATGTTCTCGAGAATTTCGTACCATTTCCAGTCGTCAGACAACCGAAGTGAATCACCTGCAGGTTAAAAATAAAAGGCATTTGGGCCCCAAGGTCTCAGCAACTGGCCACGGCAACGGAGCATTGAAGTCATGTTAACTGGTCACCATCACATTGCTGTTTGTGGGAGCTTGCTGTGCGCAAATTGGCTGCCACGTTTTCCACATTACAACAGTGACTACACTCCAAAATACTTCATTGGCTGTAAAGAGCTTTGAGACGTCCGGTGCTCGTGAAAGGTTTTTTTTTAATGGGTTGCACTGTTAATCTATGACAAATGTAACACCAACATGCTATTTTCTGCATTACAGACGGTGGGTATGCATCTTCGCAGTTTGACTCGCAGTGTGGATGAACTTTTACCAAAGCTCCCTACATCATCACGCACAGAGGTGAGTTGTGGTTGCTGCTATTATCAGATATCATGGCCATCTCCTTGTGAAAGGAAGCTGACTAGGAGCAGGATTAGTTTAAAGGTGCATTCATTAAACCAGCAAATAAAGACATTTCAAACAAACACACTGAGCTTTCATGTGCTAATATGCGAATAGTCTAATCTCAAACCTCGCCTCAGGAGGGAACAGCTCTAACAGTCTGCACTGGGTGCTCACAACAGAGCAATACCCACTGGGGCAATACCCGCTGGGGCAGGGAGCGGGGTAATACCCGCTGGGGCAGGGAGTGGGGCAATACCCGCTGGGGCAGGGAGCGGGGCAATACCCACTGGGGCAATACCCGCTGGGGCAATACCCACTGGGGCAGGGAGTGGGGCAATACCCACTGGGGCAGGGAGTGGGGCAATACCCACTGGGGCAGGGAGCGGGGCAATACCCACTGGGGCAGGGAGTGGGGTAATACCCGCTGGGGCAGGGAGCGGGGCAATACCCCCTGGGGCAATACCCACTGGGGCAGGGAGTGGGGTAATACCCGCTGGGGCAATACCTGCTGGGGCAATACCCACTGGGGCAGGGAGCGGGGTAATACCCACTGGGGCAGGGAGCGGGGTAATACCCACTGGGGCAGGGAGTGGGGCAATACCCGCTGAGGCAGGGAGCGGGGTAATACCCACTGGGGCAGGGAGTGGGGCAATACCCACTGGGGCAGGGAGCGGGGTAATACCCACTGGGGCAATACCCACTGGGGCAGGGAGCGGGGTAATACCCACTGGGGCAGGGAGTGGGGCAATACCCGCTGAGGCAGGGAGCGGGGTAATACCCACTGGGGCAGGGAGTGGGGCAATACCCACTGGGGCAGGGAGCGGGGTAATACCCGCTGGGGCAGGGAGTGGGGTAATACCCGCTGGGGTAATACCCGCTGGGGCAATACCCGCTGGGGCAGGGAGCGGGGCAATACCCACTGGGGCAGGGAGCGGGGTAATACCCGCTGGGGCAATACCCGCTGGGGCAGGGAGCGGGGCAATACCCACTGGGGCAGGGAGCGGGGTAATACCCGCTGGGGCAATATCCACTGGGGCAGGGAGCGGGGCAATATCCACTGGGGCAGGGAGCGGGGTAATACCCACTGGGGCAGGGAGCGGGGCAATACCCACTGGGGCAGGGAGCGGGGTAATACCCGCTGGGGCAATATCCACTGGGGCAGGGAGCGGGGCAATATCCACTGGGGCAGGGAGCGGGGCAATACCCACTGGGGCAGGGAGTGGGGTAATACCCGCTGGGGCAATACCCACTGGGGCAGGGAGCGGGGCAATACCCACTGGGGCAGGGAGCGGGGTAATACCCGCTGGGGCAATACCCACTGGGGCAGGGAGCGGGGCAATACCCACTGGGGCAATACCCACTGGGGCAGGGAGTGGGGTAATACCCGCTGGGGCAATACCCACTGGGGCAGGGAGCGGGGTAATACCCACTGGGGCAGGGAGCGGGGTAATACCCGCTGGGGCAATACCCACTGGGGCAGGGAGCGGGGTAATACCCACTGGGGCAGGGAGCGGGGCAATACCCACTGGGGCAGGGAGTGGGGCAATACCCACTGGGGCAGGGAGCGGGGTAATACCCACTGGGGCAGGGAGGGTTAATATCCACTGGGGCAGGGAACGGGGCAGTTCCCGCTGGGGCAGGGAACGGGGCAGTACTCGCTGGGGCAGGTAACGGGGCAGTACCCACAGGGGCAATACCCGCTGGGGCAGTGAGTGGGGCAATACCCACAGGGGCAGTACTCGCTGGGGCAGTGAGTGGGACAATACCCACAGGGGCAATACCCGCTGGGGCAGTGAGTGGGGCAATACCCGCTGGGGCAGTAAGTGGGGCAATACCTGCTGGGGCAGGGAGCGGGGTAATACCCACTGGGGCAATAAGCATTGGGGCAGGGAGCAGGGTAATACCCACTGGGGCAATACCCACTGGGGCAGGGAACGGGGTAATACCCACTGGGGCAGGGAGCGGGGTAATACCCACTGGGGCAGGGAGCGGGGCAATACCCACTGGGGCAGGGAGCGGGGTAATACCCACTGGGGCAGGGAACGGGGTAATACCCACTGGGGCAGGAAGGGTTAATAACCACTGGGGCAGGGAACGGGGTAATACCCACTGGGGCAGGGAACGGGGTAATACCCACTGGGGCAGAATGGAGAGTTAACAAGGTAGTAACAATTATGAAGAAGGTTTTGAGACAGTGAATCGGGAAATATTATTTGCTCTGGTTGTGGTTTCAGTGACGAGAGGTCATCAATTAAAATTGACACCAAAGAGTGAGGATAAAAGCTGGGAGAAATGTCTTGACATGGAGGGTTGTTGGAACATGTTGTCATGGAGAGATGGAAGCTGAACCATTGTAGCTTTTAACGGAAGAGTGGAGGTACAGGGCCGGTCTTGTTGGTCTTGTTCTGCTCTTAGCACAGGCCCGATAGGCTGAATGGCCTCCCCCTGTGTTGTAAACCTCTCCATTTCGAGATTCTCACCCTCTCGAGATTCTCACCCTCTCGAGATTCTCACCCTCTCAACCTAGGTCAGATTTAAATCTGGATTCCAGGAGTGAAACCCTCGTGTCTGAAATATTCGATGCAATTATTCCACTCCATCACAACCAGAGGCAGGAACATTCATCCAGGCCCTTTTGGCAGGATGGACCAGATGGCTTTCTCACTGGAAAGACATGAATATTTTATGAAGAGCCAATAATATTCATCTCAACACCACAGTAGTGCAATCGTTATTTTATTGGACGATCAGGCCAGAGGTCATGAGTTCAAATGCCAACAAATTGAAGTCAATAAATCTGGCCATTTGTAGGCTGGGACCAGAACAGTGACCAGGACAGAAGCTGGTTGACTAATGTCCTTCAGGGACAGGAACCTGCTCCCCTCCTGAGGCTGGGCTACACGTGGCTCCAGTTACACGACCATAAGGATGTTGAAGTTGGCCACGGCTGTTGTGCCCATTGAAATTTGTCAATCCAGAAGGGCCCTGATGTCCACCCACTGCAGGAACCAACACTTTCTTCACTGCCTGCAGGGTTCCTGGTTCCCCTACACAGCCTGGGAGGCCATTCTATGCAGGAATCACTCCCGCTTTCCCAGCCTCTTCTCACAATTCCGACCTTTTACAGAAAGGATCAGCCCTGAATATCTCCCTGGTGTCTGTCACTGGAGCTGGACACAGTGCCTGGAGTATGGTCTGACTTGGGCCCTGCACAGTTTGAGCGTGAATGTTTGAGAAGTGAGATTTGACTTGGGAAGTAGCTCGTTCTACACCCTGCCAATGTCCTTCTCCATTGCAGAATCGGCTGTTTTACAAAGCGGCCCACCTCAGATCCCACCCGGGCATTCTCCCGTTTTGGCTGTGTGTTTCAGCATTGATTGGTTTTGCTGACTGCTGCTGTGAATTGGCTGGAAATGTGTCTGCTAAGGCTTCTAAGATCCCTGTTAGCTTTCAAAAGGCTTTTGACAAGGTCCCACACAAGAGATTAGTGTGCAACATCAAAGCACATGGTATTGGAGTAATGTACTGACGTGGATAGAGAGAACTGGTTGGCAGACAGGAGGCAGAGAGTCGGGATAAACAGGTCCTTTTCAGAATGGCAGGCAGTGACTAGTGGAGTGCCGCAGGGCTCAGTGTTGGGACCCCAGCTCTTTACAATATATATTAATGATTTAGATAATGGAGTTGAGTGTAATATCTCCAAGTTTACAGATGACACTAAGCTGGGTGGCGATGTGAGCTATGAGGAGGACACTAAGAGGCTGCAGGGTGACTTGGACAGGTTAGGCGAGTGGGCAAATACATGGCAGATGCAGTATAATGTGGATAAATGTGAGGTTATCCACTTTGGGGGCAAAAACACGAAGGCAGAATATTATCTGAAAGGTGGCAGATTAGGAAAAGGGGAGGTGCAACGAGATCTTGGTGTCATGGTTCATCAGTCATTGAAAGTTGGCATGCAGGTACAGCAGGCAGTGAAGAAGGCAAATGGTATGTTGGCCTTCATAGCTAGGGGATTTGAGTATAGGAGCAGGGAGGTCTTACTGCAGTTGTACAGGGCCTTGGTGAGGCCTCACCTGGAGTATTGTGTTCAGTTTTGGTCCCCTAATCTGAGGAAGGACGTTCTTGCTATTGTGGGAGTGCAGCGAAGATTCAACAGACTGATTCCAGGGATGGCTGGACTGACATATGAGGAGAGATTGGATCAACTGGGCCTTTAAACACGAGTTTAGAAGGATGATAGGGGATCTCATAGAAACATATAAGATTCTGACGGGACTGGACAGGTTAGATGCGGGAAGAATGTTCCCGATGTTGGGGAGGTCCAGGACCGGGGGACACAGTCTTAGGATAAGGGGTAGGCCATTTAGGACTGAGCTGAGGAGAAATTCCTTCACTCAGAGTCGTTAACCTGTGGAATTCTCTACCGCAGAGAGTTGTTGATGCCAGTTCATTGGATATATTCAAGAGGGAGTTAGATATGGCCCTTACGGCTAAAGGGATCAAGGGGTATGGAGAGAAAGCAGGAAAGGGGTACTGAGGGAATGATCAGCCATGATCTTATTGAATGGTGGTGCAGGCTTGAGGGGCCGAATGGCCTACTCCTGCACCTATTTTCTATGTTTCTAGCTTCATCCTTAACTCTTTCAACACCGTTCACCAACACCAACCTGCATCTATATAGCGCCTTTAATGTGACAGAATGTCCCAAGGTGCTTATCTGGAGGTTAGATCAGCCAGAAATTGATGCAGGGTCAAAAAGAAGATGTTTAGGACAGCTGGTCAAAGAGGTTGTTTTTAAAGGCGTGTCGTAAAGTGGAAGAGAGAGGTAGCGATGTGGAAAGGTTTAGGGAGGGAATTCCAGAGCTTGGAACACCAGCACTGGAATGTATGGATTAAATTTAGTCTGCAACTGTTTGCCACACTGACACTTGATACCCTCAAGCCACTGCAGGCACTTGAAGAAACATTTGCTTCCGGATAATTAATGATGGGCACTAACTGTGGCCTTGCCGATGGCATCCATATCTCTACACTGGCAGCCCTCCAAAGTTAATCAGACCTTATATCCCCCATATTTTCCACATCCTCCGACCCCCTCCCCGCTATCCCTGCACCCTACAATCACCACCTTGCAGAGTTCTGTAACTGCTCGGGGAGATTGCCCCATGGAAATCCTACCCTTTATTATTCATTATCCAGAAACCCAGCAAAGAGCCCTTACTTCACCCCATATAACACTTCGCAATGTTATTCACATCCCTCCTCTGGAGAGGAACAGCTTGTAATGACTCGAGTCGGGTTACTGTAAACTCACCTCAGATGAAACCTGATCCATCTTTATTCCAGCCCAAGAGAGCCAGCGTGACAAAGACACCCCGCTTATATACAGGTGACCAAGCACACACGCCACATGCGTGTACAGCCCGATGACCTCCGACTGCGACGCCCTCTGGTGTCTGGTGACCCCCAAGCATTAATACATAACACAGCTCTCCCCTACTTCCATGTTCTAGCACCCTGTCCCCTTTAAACAGTGTGATATCCAGCCAGCAATGTGCGACAGTGTAGTGGTTAAGTTCCTGCATGAGTAACCCAGCGGACGGGTCTGATGGTCTTAGTATGAGTGCTACTTCAAATTCCACCATGCCTGTTTCAAAACAAACCGGGATGTAAAACACTGGTGTCGGTAAAGTAGGGCATCACACGATCAGAATGTAACAACCCAACTGGTTCACTCGTGACCCTTTGGGAAGAAACCTGCCGTCCTTACCTTAACCCTTAACTTCCCTCTGAAGACAACAAGGACAAAGGATAGGGTCTGCAGCAGGTCATGGAGCAGCCCCACCACCTCCTCCCCGGGGTAACCAGCGGACCAGCCTTCCAGCAACATCCGCTTCCTGACAACATTTCATCTCCATGGAAGACGTTGAATTTAAATTTAAAATGGTGACTGCGGGCACAGAAGATAGAATAAAGGTTTGAAATAATGTCCAGGTTGCAGCATGCCAACAAAAGGTCGACTGAGAGTCACTGCAGTCCCTCAGATGTTCACTGCACAGAATCTGATATTTTCTTTTGCAGTCCATGCAACAATTGGCGTATTTATGGATCTGAGATATGCAGGGATCGGAGGCATTCCCACCAAAATTGTGGGAATGTTACTCGGGATGTGAGCACTGCGTTCAAGCTTCTTCCGGAAATGATTGAAGGCGATGTATTGTAACATAACATAAGAAATAGGAGCAGGAGTCGGCCATTCAATACGATCATGGCTGATCCGATCATGGACTCAGCTCCACTTCCCCGCCCGCTCCCCATAACCCCTTATTCCTTTATCGGTTAAGAAACTGTCTATCTCTGTCTTAAATATATTCAATGTCCCAGCTTCCACAGCTCTCTGGGGCAGTGAATTCCACAGATTTACAACCCTCTGAGAGAAGAAATTCCTCCTCATCTCAGTTTTAAATGGGCGGCCCCTTATTCTAAGATCATGCCCCCTAGTTCTAGTCTCCCCCATCAGTGGAAACATCCTCTCTGCATCCACCTTGTCAAGACCCTCATAATCTTATACGTTTCGATAAGATCACCTCTCATTCTTCTGAATTCCAATGAGTAGAGGCCCAACCTACTCAACCTTTCCTCATAAGTCAACCTCCTCATCCCCGGAATCAACCAAGAAGCTAGTGAACCTTCTCTGAACTGCCTCCAAAGCAAGTATATCCTTACGTAAATATGGAAATCAAAACTGCACGCAGTATTCCAGGTGTGGCCTCACCAATACCCTATATAGCTGTAGCAAGACTTCCCTGCTTTTATACTCCATCCCCTTTGCAATAAAGGCCAAGATTCCACTGGCCTTCCTGATCACTTGCTGTACCTGCATACTAACCTTTTGTGTTTCATGCACAAGTGCCCCCAGGTCCCGCTGTACTGCAGCACTTTGCAATCTTTCTCCATTTAAATAATAACTTACTCTTTGATTTTTTTTTTTCTGCCAAGTGCCTCACACTTTCCAACATTATACTCCATCTGCCCAATGTTTGCCCACTCACTTAGCCTGTCTATGTCCTTTTGCAGAATTTTTGTATCCTCCTCACTCATTGCTTTTCCCCTCATCTTTGTATTGTCAGCTACATTACACTCAGTCCTTTCTTCTAAGTTGTGAATATAGATTGTAAATAGTTGGGGTCCCAGCACTGATCCCTGGGGCACCCCACTAGTTACTGTTTGCCAACCAGAGAATGAACCATTTATCCCGACTCTCTGTTTTCTGTTAGTTAGTCAATCCTCTATCCACGCTCATATATTACCCCCAAGCCTGTGAACTTTTATCTTGTGCAGTAACCTTTTATGTGGCACCTTGTCAAATGCAGGGATTGGAGGAATTCCCATTGACATTGTGGGAATGTTACTCGGGATGTGAACACTGCGGCGTTTCCTCGTTTGCGTATCTTCCTGAAGTGATGGAAGGTGACATGTTGTGGGTTGTGCTTTGTGTTGTCAGATCGAGGGGACGCAGAAACTCCTGAACAAGGACCTGTCTGAGCTGATCAACAAGATGAAGTTGGCGCAGCAGAACTCGGTGACGTCGCTGAGCGAGGAGTGCAAGAAACAGATGCTGACGGCTGCCCATACCCTGGCCGTGGACTCCAAAAACCTGCTGGACGCTGTGGACCAGGCCAGAGTACGGACTGGTGAGGCCAGGCCAGTCCCAACTTGATGCCAACTTGGCGAATTGCGGCCACCACCCAGCGCCAGGCAGGAGAGAGAGAGAAAGAGACACAAATGTTCACCAAGCCCAACTAGGTTAATGGACAGGGGGAAGGTTCCTATCCGGGCTGGGGGACGATGGGGGGCATGTATTAAATTAAACTGGCACTGTCTTCATGAAGGCAGTCAGTCTGCATATTTTGTTTGGAGGGGTGGAGGGGTTGTGCATAATTTTAATCGAGGTGATTCCATATAAAAGTGAAACAATTGTACATTCAAGCGGATTTATGGCACCGTGTTGTGTGCTGTTTAACAAATGAAATGTCTTGCCAAATAACGTCCAGTGAAGATGTTGGTGTTTTACCTGAAGCTCAGCACACTGACAGGCCACTGAGGTAAGGCACGCTCGGTGTTTGATTTGCGACTGACCGATGAAATCTAGGCATTGCCGGACGAAGGCAAGGCTTGTGCTCTTGAGCTCCTTTCATTCAATGTCAAAGGTCCAATTTGTATATACAGCACGGTGCGAGTATTTATCAAGGTGGTGGACACACCGAGTGACATGACGAGTATTGTGCAAATGTAAAATAGCTTGAGGTTCATTCCTCACGTCAGCTCACGTCGAGATTAGCAAACAATCTTGCTAATGATCGGGCGATTGGTGCTGTAAGATGGCTCCTTGAGGGTCTCATTTATCAATAAAAATTTGGCCTTCCAGAGGCAGGCAAGAACATTTAATCCGTTCTTGTCGATGGGTGACTGTGAATGATTTTATGTATGGTTGCGAGAATTAATAGAGAGATTGAGTCAGTCGAGGTGGGGGCTATGTTTAGTGAGGCGGTGGTCATTGGGCTGTAAACCCGTCGTCATCAATGTCGCTGAGCCAAGATTTCGAGTCTCCAACCTGTGACACACCATGCATTCAGGGACTTCGATTTAGTTGTGTCAACTTGTGAGCGGGGTTGAACAGCTCCATCTTTTTACCGTGGTCTCCCCACAATATCCACCACTAGTTGGTGATCGGGCAGATGTGTGACTTCACTGCAGGTTTAGCCTGGGCAGCGTCGGGCCAACTGCCCATGAGGCATAGCAGCAGCTCGGGACCAATTGTCAGCCTGCTTTTCCCAGACCCAAGGTGGCTGCCGTCTGCTTTGTACCTCGGACATAGCACAGCTGATATCAGGAATCCAGTGGAATAGGGTTTGGTCCGTTATCCCCACCATCGAGCTGCCCTTATTTGTTCCATCGTATGCTACCACTCTGTGCCTCTAAGCAGGCCCTATATCTGAGAGATTTTGGTACTACTTACTACAACTGTACAGGCCCTTGGTGGGACCACACCTGGAGTGCTGAGCACAGTTCTGGTCTCCTTATCCAAGGAAGGATATACTTGCCTTGGAGGCGGTACAATGGAGGTTCACCAGACTGATTCCTGGGATGAGACGGTTGTCCTATGAGGAGAGATTGTGTAGAATGGAGTTTAGAAGAATGAGAGATGACCTCATTGAAACATATAAGTTTCTGAGGGGGATTGAAAGGGTAGATGCTGAGAGGATGTTCCCCCTGACTGGTAATTCTAGAACCAGGGGTCACAGTCTCAGGATAAGGGCCTGGTCTTTTGGACTGAGATGAGGAGAAATTTCTTCACTCAGAGGGTGGTGAATCTTTGGGATTCTCTGCTCCAGAGGGCTGTGGAGGCTCCGTCTGAGTATATTCAAGGCTGTGATAGAAAGATTATTGGAGTCTCGGGAAAACAAGCGATATGGAGATTGAGCATAAAGGTTGGGTTGAGGCCGATGATCAGCCATGATCTTATTGAATGGCGGAACAGGCTCGAGGGGCCGTATGGCCGACTCCTGCTCCTAATTCTCATGTTATGTTACTGTATTTGTCACAGTGCTTTGGTCTCTCCAATGCCCTCTCGAGACCCATCTCGCCCTGCTGGCTGAGTTTAGTTTGGATTGACTCTCAGTTCTGTTCTCTCAATCCGGTGGGACATGAAATATTGTGGTCGCTTTCTGACCAAGAGCAGATTGTGACGTTTGTCCTGCTGTGAAATGCTCAGGATCCTGGACTTGTAACACTGACCGTGTCAGAGGTATGTTACACTTGAGATGATCCTGATGTAATGAATGTTCAGTTCTAATGGCCAGGCTAATGTGGACACCGAGCTGAGCGATCCAGCCAGCTATATACACCCAGTCATGTTAAATACGGAGCCTGAAACTCCTCGAGAGATCTGGTGGGAGACTGGCGAACTAGCAGGAGAAGGTTGGAGACCCAGTTACACCAGGCCAATGCCACTTACTGCCGTTCCTCAGTCCATGGGAGGAGAGAGAACTCGTTCCCAGTGTATTAGCAGGACACTCACAGTCTAAGGTACGTTTTATGGTGATCATTTGTCTTTTCTCATACCCTGTAAAGGTTGTTTCTTTATATATTAACCATTATTTCAGATTTAAAATTTTTATTATCTTGTAAAAATACGAGACTGTTCACCAAAGTGGGGTTGCCCTCCTCTAAAGGTAGGGTGATATCTGACCCTCTTGTCTTTTCTTAATCCGAGAGCCCTTACCCGAGCCTGTCCCGAATGCACATCTCCGCACCTGGGTTTGACATCGCCCGACGGCTATTCAGGTGTCGTTGCGTCCTGTAACTGAGTGACAGACTGTCGCCATGGGTGGAACTGATAATAAATTGCGACACTTGAGGGTGGAGAGAAGGAGGGTTTAAAGGGAAGGAGCGAAGGTTAGAGGCTGCTGAGAGTCTCAAACAAAACCCCACCCTTCCCGGAAAATCACCACTTACCCAAAAATATCCAGCGTGACAGTGGTGCAAGAGAGGAGACCTTACTCTGAGCTGTGCTTCATGGTGTTGGCCGAAGTTATGTCCGAATAAGCTGATGATGTGGGTGGTGCTGATATACATGGAGAGCAAGGCTGGGCTGGGCCGGGCTGTCAGGTGCCAGCAGCCATTGCTTTTACAGTGTCACCCCTTGTTATTGCTTCCGTGATGCACAAAGTTCCCATCGAAGAAACAGCCATTGAAGTTCTTAAGAACTTGCATTTATACAGTGCCTTTTACAACCTCAGTGGAACGTATACATTTTTAGAGCAGTTGCGAGCCGGTAGGTCCGAGGGCCTCCTCGTAGGACTGCTCCTGGACACGGCCAAGAGGGCCATCAGCCGGTCCAGGCAGCGGGCGGTCGAGGGGGTCGTTCAGCCTGACTGCCTGCCTCTCTCCCGCGGTTACATCCGAGCCAGGGTGTCCTTGGAGATGGAGCACGCGGTGTCCACCGGTACGCTCGCGGCCTTCCGTGAGAGGTGGGCGCCGGAGGGACTGGAGTGCATCATCACCCCTGGCAACCAAATTTTAATTTGAACCATTATTGTTAAAATTTAATGTGTTTAAATTGTTGGTTTTGGTGCCCCTTTAATAAGGGGGCATTTGATTTACCAGCACAACCAAAATAGTTGTAGAGCTGTTGCACTGTGAGCGGCTTAGCCAGTCAAGTGATGTTCACAAGCTCAATAAAACCCCAGCCAGTTGGGCCTAGGTCATCCACAACAGCGCAGCGCTCCCTCGGTACCGCCCCTCCGACAGCGCGGCGCTCCCTCGGTACTGCCCCTCCGACAGCGCGGCGCTCCCTCGGTACTGCCCCTCCGACAGCGCGGCGCTCCCTCGGTACTGCCCCTCCGACAGCGCGGCGCTCCCTCGGTACCGCCCCTCCGACAGCGCGGCGCTCCCTCGGTACCGCCCCTCCGACAGCGCGGCGCTCCCTCGGTACTGCCCCTCCGACAGCACTGGGAATGTCGGCCTAAGTGCTGTGCTGAAATCTCTGGAACTACAACCTTGTGAGTGAGAAGATGAGAGCGATACCCACTGAGCCACGGTTAACACAGGGCCGTGTGAATCTGATGTCCCTGTTAGAGGGAGACGACCATCCAGGAGATCACTTCTAGGTTTTGCTTTAAGCCAGCCTTCTGTTCGGTATTTCTTAGAAACTGGGACAGCTCTCGCTGTTGCCATGGGCTCCCCTGTTACAAGCAGGACAGAAGTAGCAGTGGCTGGTCAGGAAGAGCTGGGTGTCTGTGATCCGCTGTGGCCCTACCTCAGCCACAGCTCACTGCAGGGGTTTCCATGATGTGCTGAGGTGTATCTCTGTCACACTAACCAGTTATTACCCCATCAAATAATAGGATTAGAAGCTCGGTTCAAATTTAAAATTAAAGCTCTTTCGTTTCTCAGTTCAATAAACACATTGTTTTTTTTTAAAAACCTTGCCTCTCAGTTATGTGAAGAGCGTTTCTCGTGGTGCAAACTAGCCCTTTATTGCCCCTGTCTCTCTCTGTCTCTATCACAATCTATTGGACTCTGTATTGTGCCAAGTTGGGGCTGGCCCAGGACCCAGGGCAGACAGGAGCTTAAAGCAGCTCGCGTTTCTCTGCCCAGCACGGCTGTGATGAGGAAACAATAACAGCGATTACTTTACAGCTCCTTCCTCTCCAAACTCCTTCCATCAGCTTTTCCCTGCCTGTGATCCTTACAATCTGGGAGCTCTTCCTCCGTCAAGGCCATTAAAGTCACCGATTTCTTAAAGCTGTACCGCCCTGTATTGCTGATTCTGACCGTGTACAACGTCTTAATGCTGTGTCGTTTCAGGGGGTCAGCCACCAGCTCACATCACGTCCCTCTCTCACTCTGTTACAGTTCCTGCCACTTTACCTCCCGCGCTTGTTCACCTGTGGCACCCATGCTATCCGGCCTCCTTTCTCATGACCAGGGTGTTACGGGCAAGGCCGTGTATCGTGCAGATCCTGAGCTGCACGGTGAAGGTTGTGGTGGGCCGAGTACTGGGTTTCACCGTGAGTAGCTTACCCAGCCACATCACAGGGCAGCTCGGAGTCAACTTTGTATACGACTGGAGTCACATATAGGCCCAGCCCAGGTCAGAAAAAGAACAAGACTTGCATTTATATAGCACCTTTCACGACCACCGGACGTCCCAAAGCGCTTTACAGCCAATTAAGTACTTTGGCAGTGTAGTCACTGTTGTATTGTGGGAAACGCGGCAGCCAATTTGCGCACAGCAAGCTCCCACAGACAGCAACGTGATAATGACCAGATAAACTGTTTTTGTTATGTTGATTGAGGGGTAAATATTGGCCAGGACACCTTCCCCTACTCTTTTTCGAAATAGTGCCATGAGATCTTTTACAGCCACCTGACTGAGCCTCGATTTAACGTCACATCTGATAGACGGCCCCTCCAACAATGCGGCGCTCCCTCAGTACTGCCCCTCCGACAGTGCGGCACACCCTCACTACTGCCCCTCCGACAGTGCGGCACTCCCTCACTACTGCCCCTCCGACAGTGCGGCGCTCCCTCACTACTGCCCCTCTGACAGTGCGGCACTCCCTCAGTACTGCCCCTCTGACAGTGCGGCGCTCCCTCACTACTGCCCCTCCGACAGTGCGGCACCCCCTCACTACAGACCCTCCGACAGTGCGGCGCTCCCTCAGTACTGCCCCTCCGACAGTGCGGCACTCCCTCACTACTGCCCCTCCGACAGTGCGGCACCCCCTCACTACTGCCCCTCCGACAGTGCGGCGCTCCCTCAGTACTGCCCCTCCGACAGTGCAGTGCTCCCTCAGTACTGCCCCTCCGACAGTGCGGCACTCCCTCAGTACTGCACTGGGAGTGCCAGCCTAGGTTTTTGTGCTGATGTCCCTGGAGTGGGACTTGAACCCACAACATTCTGACCCAGAGGCGAATGTGCTGCCCATTGAGCCACAACTGACATTGCAAGTATCCTTCCTCAAAGTGACAGGAGTGAACTAGTTGGGTTTTTACGACAATATCTGCTTTTTATTTCCGGATTTTTTAAACTGAATTCTAATTCTCAAAATTGCAGTGGCAGGACTTATTCTCGCGTTCGTTGTCCTGGCCTCTGGATTACTGGTCTGGTAACATAACCACTGCCATATCATCCTCCTCAGTCTTGTGTGTGACCGTGAACCCTTCAGCTATTCTCTGACATATCAGGCTCATTTTTAACTGGCTGCCCGCGGGGTAAACCTGTGCTGCAGATCAGCATGCCGTTACAGAATCTGTGAGTTTCCTTCTCGCAAAAAAGAGTATAATCGTTTGTATTCTGTAACGGGTCCGAACCATATCATCAAATCACAGAAATTTACAGCACGGAAGGAGGCCATTTCAGCCCATCATGTCCGCGCCGGCCGACCAAGAGCTATCCAGCCTAATCCCACTTTCCAGCTCTAGGTCCGTGGCCCTGTGGGTTAGAAACATAGAAAATAGTTGCAGGAGTGGGCCATTCAATAAGATCATGGCTGATCATTCACCTCAGTACCCCTTTCCTGCTTTCTCTCCATACCCCTTGATCCCCTTAACCGTAAGGGCCATATCTAACTCCCTCTTGAATATATCCAATGAACTGGCATCAACAACTCTCTGCGGCAGGGAATTCCACAGGTTAACAACTCTCTAAGCAAAGAAGTTTCTCCTCATCTCAGTCCTAAATGGCTTACCCCTTATCCTTAGATTGTGTCCGCTGGTTCTGGACTTCCCCAACATCAGGAACATTCTTCCCGCATCTAATCTGTCCCGTCCCGTCAGAATTTTATATGTTTCTATGAGATCCCCTCTCATCTTTCTAAACTCCAGTGTATAAAGGCCCAGTTGATCCAGTCTCTCCTCATATGTCAGTCCAGCCATCCCTGGAATCAGTCTGGTGAACCTTCGTTGCACTCCCTCAATAGCAAAAATGTCCTTCCTCAGATTAGGAGACCAAAACTGAACACAATATTCCAGGTGAGGTCTCACCAAGGCCCTGTACAACTGCAGTAAGACCTCCCTGCTCCTATACTCAAATCCCCTCGCTATGAAGGCCAACATACCATTTGCCGCCTTCACCGCCTGCTGTACCTGCATGCCAACCTTCAATGACTGATGTACCATGACACCCAGGTCTCGTTGCATGTTCCCTTTTCCTAATCTGCCGCCATTCAGATAATAGTCTGCCTTTGTGTTTTTGCCTTCACATTTATCCACATTATACTGCATCTGCCATGCATTTGCCCACTCGCCTAACCTGTCCAAGTCACCCTGCAGCCTCTTAGCATCCTCCTCACAGCTGACACCGCCACCCAGTTTAGTGTCATCTGCAAACTTGGAGATATTACACTCAATTCCTTTATCTAAATCATTAATGTATATTGTAAATAGCTGGGGTCCCAGCACTGAGCCCTGCGGCACCCCACTAAGTCACTGCCTGCCATTCTGAAAAGGACCCGTTTATCCCGACTCTCTGCTTCCTGTCTGCCAACCAGTTCTCTATCCATGTCAGTATATTACCCCCAATACCATGTGCTTTGATTTTGCACACCAATCTCTTTTGTGTGGGACCTTGTCAAAAGCCTTTTGAAAGTCCAAATACACCACATCCATTGGTTCTCCCTTGTCCACTCTACTAGCTACATCCTCAAAAAATTCCAGAAGATTTGTCAAGCATGATTTCCCTTTCATAATTCCAAGCTGACTTGGACCGATCCTGTCACTGCTTTCCAAATGCGCTGCTATTTCATCTTTAATAATTGATTCCAACATTTTCTCCACCACTGATGTCAGGCTAACCAGTCTATAATTACTCGCTTTCTCTCTCCCTCTTTTAAAAAAGTGGTGTTACATTAGCTACCCTCCAGTCCATAGGAACTGATCCAGAGTCGATAGACTGTTGGAAAATGAACACCAATGCATCCACTTTTTCTATGGCCACTTCCTTAAGTACTCTGGGATGCAGACTATCAGACCCCGGGATTTATCGGCCTTCAATCCCATCAATTTCCCGAACACAATTTCCCGCCTAATAAGGATATCCTTCAATTCCTCCTCCTCACCAGACCCTCGGTCCCCGCGTACTTCCGGAAGGTTATTTGTGTCTTCCTTCATGAAGACGGAACCAACATATTTGTTCAACTGGTTACGGCACTTCAAGTGCACATCTAAGTACCTTGTAATTGTGGTCAGGTTTTCTACCTCTACCACCCTTTCAGGCAGAGAGTTCCAGACCCCCACAACCCTCTGGGTGAAAATATTTCCCCTCAAATCTGACCAGTTACTTTAAATCTATGCCCCCTGGTTATTGACCTCTTTGCTAAGGGAAATAGGACCTTCCTATCCACTATATCTAGGTCCCTCATAATATTATACACCTTAATTATATCTCCCTGCAGCCTCCTGTTCCCAAGAAAACAAACCCAACCTATCCAATCTTTCCTCCATAGCTAAAATTCTCCAGTCCAGGCAACATCCCCGTAAATCTCCTCTGTACCCTCTCCAGGGCAATCACAACTTTCCTGTAATGTGGTGACCAGAACTGCACGCAGTACTCCAGCTGTGGCCTAACCAGTGTTCTATACAGTTCAAGCATAACCTCCCTGCTTTTAATTTCTATCCAGTTTACTGCCCAGGCAGCAAGTTAAAAATACCCCATTGACACAAATTACTCATTGTCGACTGACACTCATTCACTTTGTTTAAAGTATGTCCTATTTTGATGTCTGCTACTGTTTAAAAATAAACATAGCTCCATGTATTCAAGGGGCCTTACTATTTCTGGCAATCCTTCTATCATCACTCTCACTCTTAACGTTTCCCTGTTTATCATAGATGCATCGAATGCTTACAGCATGAGGAGGCCATTCGGCCCATCTATCCCATGCCGGCTATCTGGAACAGCACCTCAGCCAGTCCCAGGAGTCAAGCCAAGAGAACATTCGGTTTTGCAGCTCTTGCTGGCTTTCTGCAGATACAAAGTGTGATTGGCTGCAAATCCCTCGTCCTCAGTACACCTTGCAACCAGCTAGGAGCCTTGGTTCGGAGCAAGGGCATCCACTCAATAAATGTTATCATCATCATAGGCAGTCCCTTGGAATCGAGGAAGACTTGCTTCCACTCTAAAAGTGAGTTCTCAGATGACTGTACAGTCCAATACGGGAATTACAGTCCCTGTCACAGGTGGGTCAGACAGTGGTTGAAGGAAAGGGTGGGTGGGGAGTCTGGTTTGCCGCACGCTCCTTCCGCTGCCTGCGCTTGCTTTCTGCATGCTCTCGGCGATGAGACTCGAGGTGCTCAGTGTTATATATGTAAACTTGTATTTATTCTGTACAGCCACCAGAGGGCTCATCCCTGGGAGTCCCAAGGGATCCCATACTCCCTTGGGAGCAAAGGAATTTAAGGAGGCTTCACAAGTTGGAGAGGTACTCTGGAAACCTGCAATAAAAGACTATGGTCCCACTTTACTTTGAGCTCAGTGTTCAGTCTGACTCTTTCTCCATACACAACAACTGGCGATGAGATACAGATAGCGAACCCAAAGATGCAGAGAACAGTGGGCATCCTGGAGAAATTCGCGGAGGGAGATGATTGGGAAACTTTTGTGGAGCGACTCGACCAATACTTCGTGGCCAACGAGCTAGATGGGGAAGAGAACGCTGTCAAACGAAGGGCGATCCTCCTCACCGTCTGTGGGGCACCAACGTACGGCCTCATGAAGAATCTGCTCACTCCAGCGAAACCCACGGAGAAATTGTACGACGATTTGTGCACAGATGATCCGAGAGCATTTGAACCCGAGGAAAAGCATTCTGATGGCGAGGTACCGGTTCTACATCTACAAAAGATCTGGAGGTCAGGAAGTGGTGAGTTATGTCGCTGAGCTAAGATGCCTTGCAGGACATTGCGAATTTGGAGCACATGCTCAGAGACTTTTTCGTACTTGGCTTTGGCCATTAAAAACCATACTCTGCAAACTTTTGACTGTAGAGGCCCCAACCTTGAGTAAGGCCATAGCGATAGCCCAGGCGTTCATTGCCACCAGTGACAATACTAAGCAACTCTCTCAGCACACAAGTGCTGCTACAAGTACTGTGAACAAAGTGAGGTTGTTTTCGAATCGTAACTTACAGGGAAGGCCACACATGCCTGCAGCTGCACATCCGCAGATGTCTGAGTCCACCATCAATGGTGATGAATGCAAAGCCATTAACACCTTGTTGGCGCTGTGGGGGTAATCATTGTTTCCATTCATGCCGATTCAAAGAGTACATTTGCAAGGGTTGTGGAACAATGGGACACCTCCAACAAGTGTGCAGGCGAGCTGCTAAGCCTGTTAAACCTGCAAACCACCATGTTGCAGAGGAGGACAGATCCACGGAGGATCACAACAAACCAGAGCCTCAGATCGAGGAGGCAGAGGTACATGGGGTGCACACATTCACCACGAATTGTCCCCCGATAATGCTGAATGTTGAACTAAATGGACTCCCGGTGTCAATGGAGCTGGACACGGGTGCGAGCCAGTCCAGCATGGGCAAAAAGACTTTCACACATAAGAACATAAGAACATAAGAATTAGGAACAGGGGTAAGCCATCTAGCCCCTCGAGCCTGCTCCGCCATTCAACAAGATCATGGCTGATCTGGCCGTGGACTCAGCTCCATTTACTCACCCGTTCCCCATAACCCTTAATTCCCTTATTGCTTAAAAATCTATCGATCTGTGATTTGAATATATTCAATGAGCTAGCCTCAACTGCTTCCTTGGGCAGACAATTCCACAGATTCACAACCCTCTGGGAGAAGAAATTCCTTCTCAACTCGGTTTTAAATTGGCTCCCCTGTATTTTGAGGCTGTGCCCCCTAGTTCTAGTCTCCCCGACCAGTGGAAACAACCTCTCTGCCTCTATCTTGTCTATCCCTTTCATTATTTTAAATATTTCTATAAGATCAACCCACATCCTTCTGAACTCCAACGAGTAAAGACCCAGTCTACTCAATCTATCATCATAAGGTAACCCCCTCATCTCCGGAATCAGCCAAGTGAATCGTCTCTGTACCCACTCCAAAGCTAGTATATCCTTCCTGAAGTAAGGTGACCAAAACTGCACGCAGTACTCCAGGTGCGGCCTCACCAATACCCTGTACAGTTGCAGCAGGACCTCCCTGCTTTTGTACTCCATCCCTCTCGCAATGAAGGCCAACATTGCATTCGCCTTCCTGATTACCTGCTGCACCTGCAACTTTTTGGGATTCATGCACAAGGACCCCCAGGTCCCTCTGCACCGCAGCATGTTGTAATTTCTCCCCATTCAAATAATATTCCCTTTTCCTGTTTTTTTTTCCAAGGTGGATGACCTCACATTTTCCGACATTGTATTCCATCAGCCAAACCTTAGCCCATTCGCTTAACCTATCTAAATCTCTTTGCAGCCTCTCTGTGTCCTCTACATAACCCGCTTTCCCATTAATCTTTGTGTCATCTGCAGATTTTGTTACACTACACTCTGTCCCCTCTTCCATGTCATCTATGTATATTGTAAACAGTTGTGGTCTCAGCACCGTTTCCTGTGGCACACCACTAACCACCGATTTCCAACCCGAAAAGGACCCATTTATCCCGAATTTCTGCTTTCTGTTAGCCAGCCAATTCTCTATCCATGCTAATACATTTCCTCTGACTCCGCGTACCTTTATCTTCTGCAGTAACCTTTTGTGTGGCACCTTATCGAATGCTTTTTGGAAATCTAAATACACCACATCCATCAGTGCACCTCTATCCACCATGCTCGTTATATCCTGAAAGAATTCCAGTAAATTAGTTAAACATGATTTCCCCTTCATGAATCCATGTTGTGTCTGCTTGATTGCACTATTCCTATCTAGATGTCCCGCTATTTCTTCCTTAATGATAGCTTCAAGCATTTTCACCACTACAGATGTTAAACTAACCGGCCTATAGTTACCTGCCTTTTATCTGCCCCCCTTTTTTAAACAGAGGCATTACATTAGCTGCTTTCCAAACCGCTGGTACCTCCCCAGAGTCCAGAGAATTTTGGATGCATTTCATCAGGACCAGGGGACTTGTCTATCTTGAGTCCTATTAGCCTGTCCAGCACTACCCACCTAGTGATAGTGATTATCGCAAGGTCCTCCCTTCCCACATTCCCGTGACCAGCAATCTTTGGCATGATTTTTGTGTCTTCCACTGTGAAAATAATTGTTTAAGGTCACAGCCATTTCCAATTTCCCATTATTAAATCCCCCTTCTCATCTAAGGGACCAACATTTACTTTAGTCACTCTTTTCCGTTTTATATATCGGTAAAAGCTTTTACTCTCTGTTTTTTATGTTTTGGGCAAGTTTACTTTCGTAATCTATCTTTATTTCTTTATTGCTTTCTTAGTCATTCTTTGCTGTCGTTTAAAATTTTCCCGATCTTCTAGTTTCTCACTAACCTTGGCCACCTTATATGCATTGGTTTTTAATTTGATACTCTCCTTTATTTCCTTGGTTATCCATGGCTGGTTATCCCTTCTCTTACCGCCCTTCTTTTTCACTGGAATATATTTTTGTTGAGCACTATGAAATAGCTCCTTAAAAGTCCTCCACTGTTCCTCAATTGTGCCACCGTTTAGTCTGTGCTTCCAGTCTACTTTTGCTAACTCTGCCCTCATCCCACTGTAGTCCCCTTTGTTTAGGCATAGTACACTCATTTGAGACACGACTTTCTCACCCTCAATCTGTATTATAAATTCAACCATACTGCGATCACTCAATCTGAGAGGATCTTTTACGAGGAGATCGTTTATTATTCCTGTCTCATTACACAGGACCAGATCTAAGATCGCTTGCTCCCTTGTAGGTTCTGTAACATATTGTTCTGAGAAACAATCCCGTATGCATTCTATGAATTCCTCCTCCAGGCTACCCCGTGCGATTTGATTTGACCAATTGATATGTAGGTTAAAATCCCCCATGACTACTGCCGTTCCTTTTTCACATGCCTCCATTATTCCCTTGATTATTGTCCACCCCACCGTGAAGTTATTATTTGGGGGCCTATAAACTACGCCCACCAGTGACTTTTTCCCCTTACTGTCTTTAATCTCCACCCACAATGATTCAACATTTTGTTCATTAGAGCCAATATCATCTCTCACAGCTGCCCTGATATCATCCTTTATTAACAGAGCTACCCCACCTCCTTTCCCTTCTTGTCTATCTTTCCGAATTATCAGATACCCCTGTATATTTAATTCCCAGTCTTGGCCACCCTGCAACCAATTTTCTGTAATGGCCACCAAATCATACCCATTTGTAATGATTTGTGCCGTCAACTCATTTACTTTATTTCGAATGCTACGTGCGTTTAGGTAGAGTGTTTTAGTACTAGTTTTTAAACCATGATTTTTAGTTTTGACCCCTCCTGCAGCCCCTTTATATTCATACATATTGTCCCTTCCTATCACCTTGTGGTTTACACTTACCCCAGTGCTACTCTGCTCTGTTGCCTCCTGCCTTTTGCATTCTTTCTTGGGGTCCTGTTTATCTGAGCTCTCACCCACTCTAACTAGCTTAGAGCCCTCTCCTGGGTCCCGAATACTCCTTGCATTGAGGCACCGAGCTTTCAGGCTTGCCTTTTTATTACACTTTGACCCTTTAGAATTTTTCTGTAAAGTGGCCCTTTTTGTTTATTGCCTTGGGTTTCTCTGCCCTCCACTTTTACTCATCTCCTTTCTGTCTCCATTTTGTTTCCCTCTGTCTCCCTGCACTGGTTCCCATCCCCCTGCCATATTAGTTTAACTCCTCCCCATCAGCACTAGCAAACAATCCCCCTAGGGCATTGGTTCCGGTCCTGTCCAGGTGCAGACCGTCCGGTTTGTACTGGTCACACCTCCCCCAGAACCGGTTCCAATGCCCCAGGAATTTGAATCCCTCCCTGCTGCACCACTGCTCAAGCCACGTATTCATCTGAGCTATCCTGCGATTCCTACTCTGACTAGCACGTGCCACTGGTAGCAATCCCGAGATTACTACTTTTGAGGTCCTACTTTTTAATTTAGCTCCTAGCTCCTTAAATTCGTCTCGTAGGACCCTCATCCCTTTTTTTAACCGATGTCGTTGGTACCAATGTGCACCACAACAACTGGCTCTTCACCCTCCCTTTTCAGAATGTCCTGCACCCGCTCCGAGACATCCTTGACCCTTGCACCAGGGAGGCAACATACCATCCTGGAGTCTCGGTTGCGGCCGCAGAAACGCCTATCTATTCCCCTTACAATTGAATCCCCTATCACTATCGCTCTCCCACTCTTTTTCCTGCCCTCCTGTGCAACAGAGCCAGCCACGGTGCCATGAACTTGGCTGCTGCTGCCCTCCCCTGATGAGTCATCCCCCTCAACAGCACTCAAAGCAGTGTATCTGTTTTGTAGGGGGATGACCGCAGGGGATCCCTGCACTACCTTCCTTGCACTACTCTTCCTGCTGGCCTTCCATTCCCTATCTGGCTGTGGACCCGTCAGCTGCGGTAAGACCAACTCACTACACGTGCTACTCACGTCATTCTCAGCATCATGGATGCTCCAGAGTGAATCCACCCTCAGCTCCAATTCCACAATGCGGTCCGTCAGGAGCCAGAAGTGTCCCTGAGTTCCCACATGGTACAGGAGGAGCATATCACGTGACCGAGCTCTCCTGCCATGACTTAACCCTTCGATACACTTAAATTGGCAACAGCAATGCTAAAGCTTACTCACTGTTATCGAAGGGAAAAAAGAAAAACTACTCACCAATCACCAGCCAATCACTTACCCCCTTGGCTGTGACATCACCTTTCTATTTCTTTCTACTTTTTTGCCTTCTCCCTGTAGCTGCATAAGCCTCTCTCCTCTCCACGCACCTCCCGACCTCTCGAAAGGTTGTGATGCAACAAGGCCTCAAGGCCAGTCTTAACTGCAATTCGCACGAAACTAAGAACTTGCACAAAAGAACTGATTCCTGTAATTGGCATTGCTACCGTAAAGGTCTCCTACGATAAAGCGGTGCACAAGCTACCACTCTGGGTGGTACCGGGCGATGGTCCCACACTGCTCGGCAGGAGCTGGCTGAGAAAGATACGCTGGAACTGGGACAACGTCCGAGCATTTTCGCCCGCTGACGATACTTCGTGTACCCAGGCCTTAAACAAATTTCTTTCACTGTTCGAACCAGGCATCGGGAAATTCGAAGGAGCAAAAGTGCAGATCCACCTAATTCCAGGGGCGCGAGCCATCCATCACAAGGCGAGAGCAGTACCGTACATGATGAGAGAAAGGGTAGAGATTGAGCTCGACTGGCTACAAAGAAAGGGCACCATTTCACCGATCGAGTTCAACGAGTGGGCCAGTCCTATCGACCCAGTCCTCAAGGGCGACAGCACCGTCAGAATCTGTGGCAATTACAAAGTAGCTATCAATCGTTTCTCCCTACAGGACCAAGACCCACTACCAAAGGCCGATGACCTCTTTGCAATGCTGGCGGGAGAAAAGACGTTCACGAAGCTGGATCTGACTTCAGCCTACATGACGTAGGAACTGGAGGAATCATCGAAGGCCCTCACCTGCATCAACATGCACAAAGGTCTTTTTGTTTATAACAGATGCCCATTTGGAATCCGATTAGCAGCGGCGATATTCCAGAGAAACATGGAAAGTTTACTGAAGTCGGTTCCGCACACCATGTTCTACCAGGACGACATCTTGGTCACAGGTCGGAACACAGTCGAGCATCTGCAGAACCTGGAGGAGGTTCTCAGACTACTCAACGGCGTGGGGCTCAGGTTAAAACGCTCAAAGTGCGTTTTCCTGGAGCTTGAAGTGGAGTTCTTGGGAAGGAGGATTGCGGCTGATGGCATCAGGCCCACCAACGCGAAGACGGAGGCAATCGAGAACGCGTCGAGGCCACAGAACGTGACGGAGCTGTGGTCGTTTCTGGGACTCTTGAACTACTTTGGTAATTTCTTACCGGGTCTCAGCACCCTGCCAGAACCACGACATATCTTACTAGAAAAAGGGGGTGAATGGGTTTGGGGCAAAAGCCAAGAAAATGCCTTTGTAAAAGTGAGAAAATTGTTATGCTCAAACAAATTGCTTGTGTTGTATGATCCCTGTAAGCGTTTGGTACTAGCATGTGATGCGTCGTCATAGGGCGTCGGGTGTGTTTTACAACAAGCTAATGATTTCGGGAAACTGCAACCGGTTGCTTATGCATCCAGGAGTCCGTCTAAGGCTGAGAGCCTACAGCATGATTGAGAAAGAAGTGTTTGCGTGTGTCTACGGGGTAAAGAAAATGCATCAATACATGTTTAGACTAAAATTCGATTTGAAAACTGACCTTAAGCCACTTATATCCCTGTTTTCTGAGAGTAAAGGGATATACCATCGCATTGGCCCGCATCCAGAGATGGCCATTCACGTTGTCCGCTTACAACTACGCCATCTGCCACAGGCCAGGCACAGGAAACTGCTCCGATGCTCTCAGTAGGCTGTCATTGCCCACCACGGGGGTGGAAATGGTGTAGCCCGCTGATCTAGCCATGGTTATGGAAGCATTTGAGAGTGAGCAATCACCCATCACTGCCCGGCAGATCAAAATCTGGACAAGCCAGGACCCCTTATTATCTCTAGTTAAAAGCTGGGTGCTTCACGGGAGCTGGTCCAGTGTCCCAGTGGAAATGCAGGAAGAGATAAAGCCGTTTCATCAGCGCAAAGATGAAATGACTTTACAGGCAGACTGCCTTCTGTGGGACAATCGAGTAGTGGTCCCCAAGAAGGGCAGAGACACCTTCATCAATGACCTCCACAGTACCCACCCAGGCATCATAATGATGAAAGCGATAGCCAGATCCCACGTGTGGTGGCCCGGTATCGATGCGGACTTAGAGTCCTGCGTTCACAGATGTAATACATGCTCGCAGTTAAGCAATGTACCCAGGGAGGCGCCTTAAGTTTATGGTCTTGGCCCTCCAAACTGTGGTCTCGGGTAAAATGTTCCTTTTGGTTGTAGATGCATACTCCAAATGGATTGAATGTGAGATAATGTCGGCTAGCATGTCCGCTGCCACTATTGAAAGCCTGTGGGCCATGTTTGCCGCACACGGCTTACCCGATGTCCTGGTGAGCGACAATGTTTTACCAGTGCTGAGTTCAAAGAATTCATAACCCGTAACGGGATCAAACATGTCACATCTGCCCCGTTTAAACCAGCGTCCAATGATCAGGCAGAGAGAGCAGTGCAAACCATCAAGTAAGGCTTGAAAAGGGTAACTGAAGGCTCACTGCAGACTCACCTATCCTGAGTCCTGCTTAGCTACCGCATGAGACCACACTCACTCACTGGGATCCCACCTGCTGAACTGCTCATGAAAAGAGCACTTAAGACAAGGCTCTCGTTAGTTCACCCTGATCTACATGAACAGGTAGAGAGCAGGCGGCTTCAACAAAGTGCATACCATGATAGTGCAAATGTGTCACGCGAGATTGAAATCAATGATCCTGTATTTGTATTAAATTATGGACAAGGTCCCAAGTGGCTTCCTGGCACTGTCGTGGCCAAAGAGGGAAGCAGGGTGTTTCGGGTCAAACTTTCAAATGGACTCATTCACCAGAAACACTTGGACCAAATCAAACTCAGATCCTGGGCTAGACGGAGTCTGCAGTGAGCCTTCAGTTTACCCTCTTCAAACCTTGCTTGATGGCTTGCACTGCTCTCTCTGCCTTGGACCCTACCTTTTTTGATCCCCCAACATACACACCAGTGGCAACTGGCACCACGGTTGGCCACGTAGCAGAACCCATCATCCACAGCAGCCCAGCGAGGGCCCAACGAATGATTCAACAACACCAGCTTTCACACAGACGATCAACCAGGGCCAGAAGGGCTCCAGATCGACTCACATTGTAAATAGTTACACTATTGACTTTGGGGGGGCAGGGGGGAGTGTTGTTACATATGCAAACTTGTACTTACTCTGTACAGCCACCAGGGATCCCATAATCCCTTGGGAGCACAGGTATTTAAGGAGGCTTCACAGGTTGGAGAGGCACTCTGGAGACCTGCAATAAAAGACGAAGGCCACACTTTATTTTGAGCTCACAGTGTTCAGTCTGACCCTTTCTCCATACACAACACTCAGCGCCCTCCCGGATGCTCTTCCTCCACTTAGGACGATCTTTGGCCAGGGACTCCCAGATGTCGGTGGGGATGTTGCATTTTATCAGGGAGGCTTTGAGGGTATCTTTGAAATGTTTCCTCTGCCCACCTTTGGCTCATTTGCCATGTCAGAGTTCCGAGTAGAGCACTTGCTTTGGGAGTCTCGTGTCAGGCATGCGGACAATGTGGCCTGCCCAGCGGAGCTGGTCAAGTGTGGTCAGTGCTTCAGTGCAATGAGGTCCAACACCGCCTCCAATGTGCCAGCGTGGCCTTTGGTCGCCTGACGAAGAGAGTGTTCGAAGATCAGGCCCTCAAATCTATCACCGAGCTCATGGTCTACAGGGCTGTAGTGATAGCTATCCTCCTGTATGGCTCAGAGACGTGGACCATATACAGCAGACAATTCAAGGTGGATGCAGAGAGGATGGGGGAGACTAGAATTAGGGGGCATAATCTTAGAATAAGGGGCTGCCCATTTACAACTGAGATGAGAAGGAATTTCTTCTCTGAGGGTTGTAAATCTGTGGACACAGTATGTGAGTAATTGGAGAGGTGAGGTGTGGTGAGTGTAGCGAGCTCGGGGGGAACAGGAGATTTTGGACCTGTTTCCCAAAGCTCCTCCCCCACTGGGGGTTTCCCTCACCTCTTGTCTGGGTCTGTTGTAGATTCATTGATCGAGATTGATCACTGGGATTGGTCAATAACTCCATTTCTGTTGAATCATGGGGCTCCCAGGATGGGCGAAGGTGAACTGGATGACCTTGGTCTATTCCTGTCTAACAATTCCAATGTCCTTATCAAAGGTCCCTGCTTCAAGACTTGCAATGTGAACTGGAAACTGCCCGCACACTGGTCTTGAGGTTAAGATTTTGCTCCTTGTTAACTTTTTCCTCACACGATCTCCTTGTTGTGTACAATAATGCAAATCCCCTGGAAGGATAGACGCACCAACGTCAGTGTCCTCGATCAGGCCAACATCCCCAACATTGAAGCACTGACCACACTCGATCAGCTCAGCTGGGCAGGCCACATTGTCCGCATGTCAGACACTAGACTCCCAAAGTAAGCGCTCTACTCGGAACTCCTACACAGCAAGCGAGCCCCAGGTGGGCAGAGGAAACATTACAGGGACACCCGCAAAGCCTCTTTGATAAAATGCAACATCCCCACTGACACCTGGCAGTCCCTGGCCAAAGACTGCCCTAAGTGGAGGAAGTGCATCCGGGAGGGCGCTGAGCACCTCGAGTCTCATCGCCGAGAGCATGCAGCGGAAGGAGCGTGCGGCAAACCAGATTCCCCACCCACCCTTCTCTCCAACCGCTGTCTGTGTCTGTCCCACCTGTGACAGAGACTGTAATTCCCGTATTGGACTCTTCAGTCACCTGAGAACGCACTTTTAGAGTGGAAGCAAGTCTTCCTCGACTCCGAGAGATTGCCGATGGCGATGGGTGTACAATAATACAGGCATTTGGATGTCCGCTAGTTCCTTACCCGAATGGCCATGAATTATGCGTGAGGCTTAACAGAGCGTATTAGTCTATCGAGAGGGACCTCTCGGCTGCACTCAATGCTGCCCTTGCCTGATGTTCGGCCACATGCAGGCAGTCTCTGGATAGCAATTGCAATGGAAGCATGGCTGATTGGTGCCCCTCTGATCTCGGGCCACAGAGTCCAGTTGTCATACCCCGACCTTCCAGCCCTGGGAGATGATCTAATTCAGTTCTGTCTGGTGAGTTGGCTCTTGAACCTTGCTCTCAGCAACTCGCTGCCCCTTCTTGTTTCATTTGAAGTAGGTGTTGCACCCAAGACTGTCCCTATTCTGCTGTTTCTGTCTGTAAGCCATTCGTTCAATCAGACAAGGAGCTAAGTGCCGAGCCATGTACCATTGTTGAGAACTCTCTGTTTACCAGCCGACTCTCATTTTACATTTTTGATCGCTTCATTTCTTGAGTTGTTTATTTTGACACGGCATTTCACTGCTCCGATCAAAGTGAGTATGTTTTACATTTTAATACAAAAATGATCATTTGTTATACACACAGACCAGTTGATGCCTCTGTGGTTTTATCAGCGGCCATTGCCTCAGTCACTCAGACTGACTAAGCTGCTGTGGTTTTGAGCATTAAATTCACAGTTCCATTTAAAACTGCTATAGATTCTATCAGCCAAAATGTGTCAGAGTGACTTGGCAGGCACTGACACAGCAACGCAGTGGAAATAGTGCAAGATATGTGTGAAGAAGGAAGGGCCGTTTCAGAGTGAAAGGGGGCTGCAATTCAGCGGGGGAGGGGGAGGTGGTGCACGGCAACTGGTAGGGGGTTGTGGAGTTCAACAGAAAGGAGGTTGGGGCGCGGTGGGGGGGGTACAGCGGACGGCCAATCCACGCCGGCCAGTTTTGAGCCCCTGCGGAAGCTGAATTTCATGCCCAATGGTTCATACATGACTCGCTTTCACAAGCTGGTCTCCCATGGCATAGCGAGTGGGGAGTCGCAGGTTCTGTTGTGGCAAAGGGCTGCTGGAATGAGAAAGGGTGGCATGGCCCTCAGTCCATGATCGGATCAGCCATAATTGTATTAAATGGCGGAGCAGGCTCGAGGGGCCGTATGGCCGACTCCTGCTCCTATTTCTTCTGTTCTTATTGAGCTCTGCTGGGTTTTCTGTTCCTTGGTTCTTGAAATATAAAGAAGTAAGGCGTGGTTTCCCCAGGCTCCAGTGGTGGTGTGTGGTCTCGCTGACAGTCAACCTCAGTCAGAACATTGAGACTGAAACTTGTGCACCCACTTTTCACAGTAGCCAACTTCGCTAGGCTTAATAACAGCATAAGGATTTGGAGCAGGAGTTGGCCATACGGCCCCTCGAGCCTGCTCCGCCATTTAATAAGATCGCGGCTGATCTTCGATCTTAACTCCACTCTCCCGCCCGATCCCCATATCCCTCGATTCCCCTAGAGTCCAAAAATCTATTGATCTCCTCGGAACTCCTACACGGCAAGCGAGCCCCAGGTGGGCAGAGGAAACGTTACAAGGACACCCCAAAAGCCTCCTTGATAAAGTGCAACATCCCCACCGACACCTGGGAGTCCCTGGCCAAAGACCGCCCTAAGTGGAGGAAGTGCGCTGAGCACCTCGAGTCTCGTCGCCGAGAGCATGCAGAAAACAAGCGCAGGCAGCAGAAGGAGCGTGCGGCAAACCAGTCTCACCCACCCCTTCCTTCAACCACTGTCTGTCCCACCTGTGACAGAGACTGTAATTTCCCTATTGGACTGTACAGTCACCTGAGACCTCACTTTTAGAGTGGAGGCAAGTCTTCCTCGAATTCGAGGGACTGTCGATGATGATGATCGATCTCAGTCTTGAATACACTCAATGACTCAGCTTCCACAGCCCGCTGGGCCAGAGAATTCCAAAGATTCACCACCCTCTGAGTGAAGATGTTTCTCCTCATCTCAGACCTAAATGGCCGACCTCCTTATCCTGAGACTGTGACCCCTGGTTCTCGACTCCCCAGCCCGGGGGAAACATCTTCCCTGCATCTACCCTGTCAATCCCCCTCAGAATCTTGTATGCTTCAATGAGATCACCTCTCGTTCTTCTAAACTCCAGAGGGTATCGGCCCATTCTGCTCAATCTCTCCTTTATAGGACAACCCTCTCATCCCAGGACTCAGTCTGGTGAACCTTGGTTGCACTGCCGCTAAGGAAAGTGTATTTTGTGCAGGCTTGCAGCACAAGCAGACACAGGACCAAACGATGTGCGGAATTTATGCTGAACACTGAATTTCATGTCTGTGCTTGGCCTCTTCAGCATCAGTTCTGAAACTGGTTCCCAGCTCTGGCTGCAAATCAGCGTTACTCTCCGTGGACCCACGGTGGAGTTTGTGCAGCTCCACACCGGCCAAGCTTTCTCTGCCGTGCTGTGTTGCCGCCCATTTTGCTCAGCATCATTTTCAATGTCCCCCATTTGAATTGAAGGTGGATAAGAACAGGAGCAAGGGTTTGGGGCGCAGGTCCTTACTGTGTCAGCTCCCGCACCAATCCTCGTGCCGTGCTCGTGGGGACTTTCTGCTCCCTACACGTCGGCCTGGACTTTAACCGCCAACGGGTTTCTGGCGGGAAGCGTGCCGGCGGGTTAATTTCATGCCCGCCCATGTCAAAGCGAGACCTGGCAAATTTCAACGGCCGGCCCTCATTGCAATCCTGCCCGCCAGCATCCAAGCTGGTCAGGGTCAGGGTCAGGGCAGGAAGTCGGTGAAGGAGCTCCGGCAATTGCAGATCAGTGGTAGCCTCGACGGCCGAGACCGGGTCCCAATATCAGGGGGCGGAGGGACAGGCGAGATCAGGGCTGGGGAGTCCGAAGCTTTTCATGCTGGGCCCCCGTAGCACTCCTTCACTTCCTGGTCCCACAAAAAGCAAAGGGGAAAATGTAAAGCTCAGCTGTTTGGGACCTCGACCGCGCTGGGCTTTGTGCTGACCAGGAACTCACAACCACGTCCCGTTCAGGCCGGCGAGGTGGAAGTGCAGGTCGGGTCCCGAAGACCACCTCAGGAGCTGACACGGACAGGTTACAAAGGACCTCGTTGACTTTGGCCGGGTGTCTGGGGCACGGGCTCGGGCGAAAATCAGAGTCTGTCAGCTCCTGGTATCGCCAGGCCGGGTAAGTATCTTGAGCAACTTTAATTAAAATCGCCCACTGAGGTCCCTGCATTTATTGTCAGAGGGAAACCTTGCTGGAAATTGCTGCAGCTACGGGCTTTAACCTGCATCTCCTCAGGAACAGGGCCCGACCTTCGAAACACAGCAACGCATCACGACCTCAGGCCTCATATAACTCCAGCCCATTGATGGGTATCACTAACCCCAGCCCATTGATGGGTATCACTAACCCCAGCCCATTGATGGGTATCACTAACCCCAGCCTATTGATGGGTATCAGTATAACCCCAGCCCATTGATGGGTATCAGTATAACCCCAGCCCATTGATGGGTATCAGTATAACCCCAGCCCATTGATGGGTATCAGTATAACTCCAGCCCATTGATGGGTATCAGTATAACCCCAGCCCATTGATGGGTATCACTAACCCCAGCCTATTGATGGGTATCACTAACCCCAGCCTATTGATGGGTATCAGTATAACGCCAGCCCATTGATGGGTATCAGTATAACCCCAGCCCATTGACGGGTATCACTAACCCCAGCCCATTGATGGGTATCACTAACCCCAGCCCATTGATGGTTATCAGTATATTTCCAGCCCATTGATGGGTATCACTAACCCCAGCCCATTGATGGGTATCAGTATAACCCCAGCCCATTGATGGGTATCAGTATAACCCCAGCCCATTGATGGGTATCAATATATCTCCAGCCCATTGATGGGTATCACTGACCCCAGCCCATTGATGGGTATCACTAATCCCAGCCCATTGATGGGTATCACTAATCCCAGCCCATTGATGGGTATCAGTATAACCCCAGCCCATTGATGGGTATCAGTATAACCCCAGCCCATTGATGGGTATCAATATATCTCCAGCCCATTGATGGGTATCCGTATAACTCCAGCCCATTGACGGGTATCAGTATAACCCCAGCCCATTGACGGGTATCAGTATAACCCCAGCCCATTGATGGGTATCAGTATATCTCCAGCCCATTGATGGGTATCAGTATAACCCCAGCCCATTGATGGGTATCAGTATAACCCCAGCCCATTGATGGGTATCAGTATAACCCCAGCCCATTGATGGGTATCAGTATATCTCCAGCCCATTGATGGGTATCACTAACCCCAGCCCATTGATGGGTATTGTAATGTCCTTACTCTACAGCATGAAACCAGATGAGGCACATTCTGGGGACAGGGTCACTCTGTGACCTTAACTCTTTATTCACAGGACTCCAAGTGATGACCCTGTGTGGGACCTCCCTTTATATACCTGAGTGATCAGGTAACGAGTGTCTCCCACTTGACCTTATGGTCAAGGTGTGCATCTAGGTTGAGTGTATACAGTAATACACTGGTGTTACATGGTGGTTACATACATGACATCACCCTCCCCCCAAAGTCTTATTGGGATCATAGGTTTAGTCTTTCGGGTGGTCTACACTCCCTCGTGGAACGCCGCAGTTGGGGCTCTGGTTGTTGGACACTGACGTGAGTGTCTGTCACCTGTGGTGATTCCGGCCTGTCCGGGCTGAACGCAGGGACTGTGCATTCTTCTGATTGCTCTTTTTGCTCCTTCACTGGCGGTGTTGTGAGTTCCATCTCATGGTCTTCTTTAGGTTCCTCCGTGTCGATGCTGAACCTTTTCTTTACTTGGTCCAGAGGCTTACGGCATATCTGACCATTGTTGCGTTTTACCACGATGACCCTATTCCCCTCTTTGTCAATTACAGTGCCCTTAAGCCATTTTGGCCCATTGGTGTGATTGAGGACGAATACAGGATCATTTATTTCTATACATCTCCCCCTCATATTACGGTCATGGTACTCGTTTTGTGACTTGCGCTTGCCTTCAACGATGTCGGTCAGGACTGGGTGGATGAGGGACAACCGAGGTTTGAGTGTCCATTTCATTAGTAGCTCTGCGGGCGGGACCCCCGTGAGTGAGTGCGGTCGGGATCTACAGGTCAGCAGGAAGCGCGACAGGCGGCATTGTAGGGAGGATCCTTGAATCCTGAGCATCCCTTGCTTAATGATTTGGACCGCACGTTCCGCCTGGCCATTGGAGGCCGGCTTCAACGGTGCAGTCCTGATGTGGTTGATGCCATTGCCCGACATAAACTCTCGGAATTCGTAGCTTGTGAAACATGGGCCATTATCACTAACCAGGATGTCCAACAAGCCATGGGTTGCAAAGATCGCACGTAGGCTTTCCACGGTGGTGGATGACGTGCATGAATTCAGAATGATGCACTCGATCCATTTCGAGTACGCATCTACCACAATAAGGAACATCTTACCCATGAACGGGCCCACGTAGTCAACATGAATGCGTGACCATGACCTGGTGGACTAGGGCCACGGGCTGAGCGGGGGCATTACCCAGCTGGGCACACGTCGTGCACCTGCGAACACAGTGTTCCAGGTCTGAATCAATTCCAGGCCACCAAACATGTGACCGGGCAATGGCCTTCATCAACACAATGCCTGGGTGCTCGCTGTGGAGTTCCCGGTTGAATGCCTCCCTGTCCTTCTAACATAGAAACATAAACATAGAAACATAGAAAATAGGTGCAGGAGTAGGCCATTCGGCCCTTCTAGCCTGCACCGCCATTCAATGAGTTCATGGCTGAACATTCAACTTCAGTACCCCATTCCTGCTTTCTCACCATACCCCCAGCTGGGCATAACTACCCAGCTGCCCCATAGTAGGCAGTCGGCTTGGATGGAGAGCTCATCCATCTGACTGTGGAACGGTCTGACCTCCTCAGGGCATGCTCTGTGTGCAGACGCCCAATCCCCAGTCAGGACACATTTCTTAATCAGGGATAGGAGGGGATCTCTGCTTGTCCAGATTTTGATCTGGTGGGCTGTGATGGAGGAGCCTGCACTGTCAAAGATATCGACAGCCATGACCATCTCGGCGCTTTGCTCCGCTGCCCCCTCCGTAGTGGCCAGTGTAAACCTGCTGAGTGTATCAGCGCAATTTTCAGTGCCAGGCCGGTGCAGGATGGAGTAATCATAAACAGCCAGCGTGAGAGCCCATCGCTGCATGCGAGCTGATGTGTTGGCATTGATAGCCTTGCTGTCAGGTAACAGGGATGTTAATGGCTTGTGATCTGTCTCTAACTCAAACATCCCACCAAAGAGGTACTGATGCATTTTTTTTACACCATAGACACATGCAAGCGCTTCCTTCTCGACCATCCCATATCCCCAATCTGCTTGAGAGAGTAACCTGGAGGCATAAGCCAACGGTTGTAGTTGATCCTTAGCACTGCAACACGCACCCAAGTACTGTTGAGGGAGATGACTCATCAGGGGAGGGCAGCAGCAGCCAAGTTCATGGCACCATGGCTGGCTATGCTGCACAGGAGGGCAGGAAAAAGAGTGGGAGAGCGATAGTGATCGGGGATTCAATTGTAAGGGGAATAGATAGGCGTTTCTGCGGCCGCAACCGAGACTCCAGGATGGTATATTGCCTCCCTGGTGCAAGGGTCAAGGATGTCCTGGAGCGGGTGCAGGACATTCTGAAAAGGGAGGGTGAACAGCCAGTTGTCGTGGTGCACATTGGTACCAACGATATAGGTAAAAAAAGGGATGAGGTCCTACGAGACGAAATTAAGGAGCTAGGAGCTAAATTAAAACGTAGGACCTCAAAAGTAGTATTCTCAGGATTGCTACCAGTGCCATGTGCGAGTCAGAGTAGGAATTGCAGGATAGCACAGATGAATACGTGGCTTGAGCAGTGGTGCAGCAGGGAGGGATTCAAATTCCTGGGGCATTGGATCCGGTTCTAGGGGAGGTGGGACCAGTACAAACCGGACGGTCTGCATCTAGGCAGGACCAGAATCAATGTCCAAGGGGGAATGTTTGCGAGTGCTGTTGGGGAGGGGTTAAACTAATATGGCAGGGGGATGGGAACCAATGCAGGGAGACAGAGGGAAACAAAAAGGAGACAAAAACAAAAGACAGAAATAGATGAGTAAAAGTGGAGGGCAGAGAAACCCAAGGCTAAAAACAAAAAGGGCCACTGAATATAAAGGGGCTGCAGGAGGGGTCAAAACTAAAAATCATGGTTTAAAAACTAGGATTAAAACACTCTACTGAAACGCACGCAGCATTCGAAAAAAATAAATGAGTTAATGGCACAAATCATTACAAATGGGTATGATTTGATGGCCATTACAGAAAAGTGGTTGCAGGGTGGCCAAGATTGGGAATTAAACATACAGGGGTATCTGACGATTCGGAAAGATAGACAAGAAGGGAAAGGAGGTGGGGTAGCTCTGTAATTAAGGATGATATCAGGGCAGTTGTGAGAGACGATATTGGCTCTAATGAACAAAATGTTGAATCATTGTGGGTGGAGATTAGAGATAGTAAGGGGAAAAAGTCACTGGTGGGCGTAGTTTATAGGCCCCCAAATAATAACTTCATGGTGGGGCGGGCAATAATCAAGGGAATAATGGAGGCATGTGAAAAAGGAACGGCAGTAATCATGGGGCATTTTAACCGACATATTGATTGGTCAAATCAAATCGCACGGGGTAACCTGGAGGAGGAATTCATAGAATGCATACGAGATTGTTTCTTAGAACAGTATGTTACAGAACCTACAAGGGAGCAAGTTATCTCAGATCTGGTCCTGTGTAATGAGACAGGAATAATAAATGATCTCCGAGTAAAAGATCCTCTCGGAATGAGTGATTACAGTATGGTTGAATTTGTACTACAGATTGAGGGTGAGGAAGTAGTGTCTCAAACGAGCGTACTATGCTTAAACAAAGGGGACTACAGTGGGATGAGGGCAGAGTTGGCTAAAGTAGACTGGAAACACAGACTAAATGGTGGCACAATTGAGGAACAGTGGAGGACTTTAAAGGAGCTCTTTCATAGTGCGCAACAAAAATATATTCCAGTGAAAAAGAAGGGCGGTAAGAGAAGGGATAACCAGCCGTGGATAACCAAGGAAATAAAGGAGAGTATCAAATTAAAAACCAATGCGTATAAGGTGGCTAAGGTTAGTGGGAAAATAGAAGATTGGGAAAATTTTAAACGACAGCAAAGAATGACTAAGAAAGCAATAAAGAAAGGAAAGATAGATTACGAAGGTAAACTTGAGCAAAACATAAAAACGGATAGGAGAAGCTTTTACAGATATATAAAACGGAAAAGAGTGACTAAAGTAAATGTTGGTCCCTTAGAAGATGAGAAGGGGGATTTAATAATGGGAAATGTGGAATTGGCTGAGACCTTAAACAATTATTTTGCTTTGGTCTTCACAGTGGAAGACACAAAAACCAAGCCAAAAATTGCTGGTCACAGGAATGTGGGAAGGGAGGACCTTGAGACAATCACTATCACTTGGGGGGTAGTGCTGGACAGGCTAATGGGACTCAAGGTAGTCAAGTCCCCTGGGCCTGATGAAATGCATCCCAGGGTATTAAAAGAGATGGCGGAAGTTATAGCAGATGCATTAGTTATAATCTACCAAAATTCTCTGGACTCTGGGGGGGTACCAGCGGATAGGAAAGCAGCTAATGTAACGCCTCTGTTTAAAATAGGGGGCAGACAAAAGGCAGGTAACTATAGGCCGGTTAGTTTAACATCTGTAGTGGGGAAAATGCTTGAAAATATCATTAAGGAAGAAATAGCGGGACATCTAGATAGGAATAGTGCAATCAAGCAGACGCAGCATGGATTCATGAAGGGGAACTCATGTTTAACTAATTTACTGGAATTTTTGAGGATATAACGAGCATGGTGGATAGAGGTGTACCGATGGATGTGGTGTATTTAGATTTCCAAAAGGCATTCGATAAGGTGCCACACAAAAGGTTACTGCAGAAGATAAAGGTACGCGGAGTCAGAGGAAATGTATTAGCATGGATAGAGAATTGGCTGGCGAACAGAAAGCAGAGAATCGGGATAAATAGGTCCTTTTCGGGTTGGAAATCCTTGGTTAGTGGTGTGCCACAGGGATCGGTGCTGGGACCACAACTGTTTACAATCTGCATAGATGTCCTGGAAGAGGGGACAGAGTGTAGTGTAACAACATTTGCAGATGACACAAAGAATAGTGGGAAAGCGGGTTGTGTAGAGGACACAGAGAGGCTGCAAAGAGATTTAGATAGGTTAAGCGAATGGGCTAAGGTTTGGCAGATGGAATACAATGTCAGAAAGTGTGAGTTCATCCACTTTGGGGAAAAAAAAAGTAAAAGGGAATATTATTTGAATGGGGAGAAATTACAACATGCTGAGATGCAGAGGGACCTGGGGGTCCTTGTGCATGAATCCCAAAAAGTTAGTTTGCAGGTGCAGCAGGTAATCAGGAAGGCGAATGGAATGTTGGCCTTCATTGCGAGAGGGATGGAGTACAAAAGCAGGGAGGTCCTGCTGCAACTGTATAGGGTATTGGTAAGGCCGCACCTGGAGTACTGCGTGCAGTTTTGTTCACCTTACTTAAGGAAGGATATACTGGCTTTGGAGGGGGTACAGAGACGATTCACTAGGCTGATTCCGGAGATGAGGGGGTTACCTTATGATGATAGATTGAGCAGACTGGGTCTTTACTCGTTGGAGTTCAGAAGGATGAGGGGTGATCTTACAGAAACATTTAAAATAATGAAAGGGATAGACAAGATAAAGGCAGAGAGGTTGTTTCCACTGATCGGGGAGACTAGAACGAGGGGGCACAGCCTCAAAATACGGGGGAGCCAATTTAAAACCGAGTGGAGTAGGTATTTCTTCTCCCAGAGGGTTGTGAATCTGTGGAATTCTCTGCCCAAGGAAGCAGTTGAGGCTAGCTCATTGAATGTATTCAAGTCACAGATAGATAGATTTTTAAACAATAAGAGAATTAAGGGTTACGGGGAGCGGGCGGGTAAGTGGAGCTGAGTCCACGGCCAGATCAGCCATGATCTTGTTGAATGGCGGAGCAGGCTCGAGGGGCTAGATGGCCTACTCCTGTTCCTAATTCTTATGTTCTTATGTTCTTATAACCCCATAGGACAAAGCATCACGTGTCAGAACCAATTTTTTACAGGGGTCGTACAGGGTCAACAACTTGTTTGAACACAGTAGGTTTCGCGCCTGATCAAAAGCCCGTTCCTGACAGTCCCCCCAAAACCAATCGCAACCCTTACGCAGGAGCACGTGTAGCGGCTCCAACAACGTGCTCAAGTTCGGCAGAAAGTTCCCGAAATAGTTCAGCAGTTCCAGGAATGACCGCAACTCCGATGTGTTGCAGGGCCTGGGTGCTCGTCGAATCGCTTCTGATTTGGATTCGATGGGCCAAATCCCATCTGCAGCAACCCTCCTGCCCAGAAACTCAACCTCAGGAGCTAAGAACACACATTTAGACTTCTTGAGTCGCAGGCCTACCCGGTCCAATCGGCGTAGCACCTCCTCCAGGTTGTGGAGGTGTTCCTCGGTGTCTCGACCCGTGATGAGGATGTCGTCCTGGAATTCGATCGTTCTAGGAATGGATTTAAGCAGGCTTTCCATGTTTCGTTGAAAAATCGCAGCCGCTGATCGAATGCCAAACGGACACCTGTTATAAACGAACAGTCCCTTGTGCGTGGTGATATTGGTCAGTAGTTTGGATTTGTCGGCCAGTTCCTGGGTCATATAGGCTGAAGTGAGGTCCAACTTGGTGAACAGCTTGCCGCCTGCCAGCGTGGCGAAGAGGTCCTCCGCTCTCGGGAGCGGGTATTGATCTTGTCGGGACACCCGATTGATGGTGGCCTTGTAGTCGCCACAGATCCTGACAGAGCCATCCGCTTTTAGGACATGAACGATGGGGCTCGCCCAGTCGCTGAATTGAACAGGCGAGATGATGTTCTCTCTCAAGAGCCGGTCCAATTCGCTCTCAATCTCTTCCCGCATTACATATGGCACCCCTCTGGCTTTGTGGTGCACTGGCCTGGCGTCCGGGGTGATGTGTATTACTACTTTAGTGCCTTTGAAAGTCCTGACGCCAGGTTGGAAAAGTGAATCGAATTGTTGCAGAACTTGTGAGCACGAACTTCGCTCCACAGATGACATTGCGTGAATATCCCCCAATTTCCAGTTCAACTTAGCTAACCAACTCCTCCCCAACAGTGCGGGACCATTGCCCGGGACAATCCAGAGCGGCAGCCGATTCACTAACCCGTTGTGTGTGACAGCCAACATTGCACTGCCTAGCACCGGAATGATTTATTTTGTGTAAGTCCGTAATTGTGTCTCAACACGTGCTAATTTGGGTTGACTGGCTTTAAGTGGCCATAGCTTCTCAAATTGCTGAATGCCATGAGTGACTGGCTGGACCCAATGTTCAGCTCCATGCGTACTGGGATACCATTTAACAAAACCTTCATCATTCCTGGGGCATTGGAACCGGTTCTGGGGGAGGTGGGACCAGTACAAACCGGACGGTCTGAACCTGGGCAGGACCGGAACCAATGTCCTTGGGGGAGTGTTTGCTAGGACTGTTGGGGAGGAGTTAAACTAATATGGCAGGGGGATGGGAACCAATGCAGGGAGACAGAGGGAAACAAAAAGGAGACAAAAGTAAAATACAGAAAGGAGATGAGGAAAAGTGGAGGGCAGAGAAACCCAAGGGAAAGAACAAAAAGGGCCACTGTACAGCAAAATTCTAAAAGGACAAAGGGTGTTAAAAAAATAAGCCTGAAGGCTTTGTGTGTTAATGCAAGGAGTATCCGTAATAAGGTGGATGAATTAACTGTGCAAATAGATGTTAACAAATATGATGTGATTGGGATTACAGAGACGTGGCTCCAGGTTATCAGGGCTGGGAACTCAACATCCAGGGGTATTCAACATTCAGGAAGGATAGAATAAAAGGAAAAGGAGGTGGGGTAGCATTGCTGGTTAAAGAGGAGATTAATGCAATAGTTAGGAAGGACATTAGCTTGGATGATGTGGAATCTATATGGGTAGAGCTGCAGAACACCAAAGGGCAAAAAACGTTAGTGGGAGTTGTGTACAGACCTCCAAACAGTAGTAGTGATGTTGGGGAGGGCATCAAACAGGAAATTAGGGGTGCATGCAATAAAGGTGCAGCAGTTATAATGGGTGACTTTAATATGCACATAGATTGGGCTAACCAAACTGGAAGCAATACGGTGGAGGAGGATTTCTTGGAGTGCATAAGGGATGGTTTTCTAGACCAATATGTCGAGGAACCAACTAGGGGGGAGGCCATCTTAGACTGGGTGTTGTGTAATGAGAGAGGATTAATTAGCAATCTTGTTGTGCGAGGCCCCTTGAGGAAGAGTGACCATAATATGGTGGAATTCTGCATTAGGATGGAGAATGAAACAGTTAATTCAGAGACCATGGTCCAGAACTTAAAGAAGGGTAACTTTGAAGCTATGAGGCGTGAATTGCCTAAGATAGATTGGCGATCGATTCTTAAGGGGTTGACTGTGGATGGGCAATGGCAGACATTTAGAGACCGCATGGATGAACTACAACAATTGTACATTTCCTGTCTGGCCTAAAAATAAAAAAGGGAAGGTGGCTCAACCGTGGCTATGAAGGGAAATCAAGGATAGTATTAAAGCCAAGTAAGTGGCATACAAATTGGCCAGAAATAGCAGCGAACCCGGGGATTGGGACTCAACAGAGGAGGACAAAGGGTTTGATTAGGGCAGGGAAAATGGAGTACGAGAAGAAGCTTGCAGGGAACATTAAGACAGATTGCAAAAGTTTCTATAGATATGTAAAGAGAAAAAGGTTAGTAAAGACAAACGTAGGTCCCCTGCAGTCAGAATCAGGGGAAGTCAAAACGGGGAACAAAGAAATGGCAGACCAATTGAACAAGTACTTTGGTTCGGTATTCACTTAGGAGGACACAAACAACCTTCCGGATATAAAAGGGGTCAGAGGGTTTAGTAAGGAGGAGGAACTGAGGGAGATCCTTATTAGTCGGGAAATTGTGTTGGGGAAATTGATGGGATTGAAGGCCGATAAAGCCCCAGGGCCTGATGGACTGCATCCCAGAGTACTTAAGGAGGTGGCCTTGGAAATAGTGGATGCATTGACAGTCATTTTCCAACATTCCATTGACTCTGGATCAGTTCCTATCGAGTGGAGGGTAGCCAATGTAACCCCACTTTTTAAAAAAGGAGGGAGAGAGAAAACAGGGAATTATAGACCGGTCAGCCTGACATCGGTAGTGGGTAAAATGATGGAATCAATTATTAAGGATGTCATAGCAGCGCATTTGGAAAGAGGTGACATGATAGGTCCAAGTCAGCATGGATTTGTGAAAGGGAAATCATGCTTGACAAATCTTATGGAATTTTTTGAGGATGTTTCCAGTCGAGTGGACAAGGGAGAACCAGTTGATGTGGTGTATTTGGACTTTCAGAAGGCTTTCGACAAGGTCCCACACAAGAGATTAATGTGCAAAGTTAAAGCACATGGGATTGGGGGTAGTGTGCTGACATGGATTGAGAACTGGTTGTCAGACAGGAAGCAAAGAGTAGGAGTAAATGGATACTTTTCAGAATGGCAGGCAGTGACTATTGGGGTACCGCAAAGTTCTATGCTGGGGCCCCAGCTGTTTACACTGTACATTAATGAGTTAGACGAGGGGAATAAATGTAGTATCTCCAAATTTGCGGATGACACTAAGTTATGTGGCAGTGTGAGCTGCGAGGAGGATGCTATGAGGCTGCAGAGTGACTTGGATCGGTTAGGTGAGTGGGCAAATGCATGGCAGATGAAGTATAATGTGGATAAATGTGAGGTTATCCACTTTGGTGGTAAAAACAGAGAGACAGACTATTATCTGAATGGTGACAGGTTAGGAAAAGGGGAGGTGCAACGAGACCTGGGTGTCATGGTACATCAGTCATTGAAGATTGGCATGCAGGTACAGCAGGCGGTTAAGAAAGCAAATGGCATGTTGGCCTTCATAGCGAGGGGATTTGAGTACAGGGGCAGCGAGGTGTTGCTACAGTTGTACAGGGCCTTGGTGAGGCCACACCTGGAGTATTGTGTACAGTTTTGGCCTCCTAACTTGAGGAAGGACAGTCTTGCTATTGAGGGAGTGCAGCGAAGGTTCACCAGACTGATTCCCGGGATGGCGGGGCTGACCTATCAAGAAAGACTGGATCAACTGGGCTTGTATTCACTGGAGTTCAGAAGAATGAGAGGGGACCTCATAGAAACATTTAAAATTCTGATGGGTTCAGACAGGTTAGATGCAGGAAGAATGTTCCCAATGTTGGGGAAGTCCAGAACCAGGGGTCACAGTCTAAGGATAAGGGGTAAGCCATTTAGGACCGAGATGAGGAGAAACTTCTTCACCCAGAGAGTGGTGAACCTGTGGAATTCTCTACCACAGAAAGTTGTTGAGGCCAATTCACTAAATATATGCAAAAAGGAGTTAGATGAAGTCCTTACTACTAGGGGGATCAAGGGGTATGGCGAGAAAGCAGGAATGGGGTACTGAAGTTGCATGTTCAGCCATGAACTCATTGCATGGTGGTGCAGGCTTGAAGGGCCGAATGGCCTACGCCTGCACCTATTTCCTATGTTTCTATGTTTCTATCATCATGGGTGGCGTTTTGTGTATGAACTGTGAATATTCGCCACATGGATCCGCTGAACCTCGGCGTCCATCGATTTGCCCCAAAAGTCCTCCTGCCTCACAAAACCCTCTTCTGGTCCATCTGCCTCATATATTAGTCTGGTTGCAGGCTTCCTGCACATTCGAGCTAAATGGCCACTGAGATTGCAGATTCTGCAGACAAACTGTTGAAATCTGCAAGATCTGGCTGAGTGTTTTCCCCCACACCTCCAGCATGAGTTAAAGTTTCCATTGTTGAGGACAAAGGAACGATGGCCAGTCAGTCCGCGCTGACTGTCCCTTTGACTGCTCTTAAGTACCCTATTAGTGGGTGTCAATGGCCTCCTCCCGGGCTGCATTGTCCGCCGTGATGGTGTGAATGTCCATTCAGCCAACAATTGTCTCTGTTGAAGTCCTACTCTGGGGTCTGTTGCTGCCTGGGGAGTGTCGGACTGCCCCTGCCCGCAGGGCTCTGAGTCGCATTGATGATATTGACTCCCTGATCCCTCGCCGCGTTAGAGGCAGAATTGCGCGCGTATATTATTTTCGTCTCTTCCTCCCCCGCCATGAAAGTTTGAGCTAACAACGCCGCCGCTTCCAAGGTCAAATCCTTGATCTCAATTAATTTGCGGAAAATTCTCGCATGACCGATACCCTCGATAAAGAAGTCCCTTAGCATCTCCCCCCTGCAGGCGTCTGTGAACTTACAGAGGGTGGCCAAACGCCGGAGGTCTGCTACGAAGTCGAGTATGCTCTGTCCTTCCTGGCGTCGGTGGGTATAGAATCTGTGTCGGGCCATATTTATGTTACTCGTCGGTTTGAGACGCCCCCCAATCAATTTGCTAAGTTCTTCAAAGGTTTTGTCTGCTGTCTTTTCGGGTGCTAGTAAGTCCTTCAAGAGCGCGTAAATCTTTGGTCCGCAGCTGGTCAGGAGATGAGCCCTTCGCTTGTCGGCCGCTGCATCCCCCAGACATTCTTTCGCAACGAAGCTTTGCTGAAGCCTCTCGACAAAATCGTCCCAGTCTTCCCCAACCCAGCACCATTCCTCTGTGCTACCGGTGGCCATTCTCGTGGGTTGTGAATTTCCGTTGCTTGTCGCCAATGTAAAGTCCTTACTCTATAGCATGAAACCACACGAGGCACATTGTGGCAACAAAGTCACTCTGTGACCTTAACTGTTTATTCACAGGACTCCAAGTGATGACCCTGCGTGGGACCTCCCTTTTTATACCTGTGTGATCAGGTAAGGAGTGTCTCCCACTAGTTCACCCCTTGTGGTCAAGGTGCGCATCGAGGTTGAGTGTATATAGTAATACAGTGGTGTTACATTGTGGTTACATACATGATAGGTATCACTAACCCCAGCCCATTGATGGGTATCAGTATAACCCCAGCCCATTGATGGGTATCAGTATAACCCCAGCCCATTGATGGGTATCAGTATAACCCCAGCCCATTGATGGGTATCAGTATAACCCCAGCCCATTGATGGGTATCACTAATCCCAGCCCATTAATGGGTATCAGTATAACCCCAGCCCATTGATGGGTATCAGTATAACCCCAGCCCATTGATGGGTATCAGTATAACCCCAGCACATTGATGGGTATCACTAACCCCAGCAGATTGATGGGTATCAGTATAACCCCAGCCCATTGAGGGTTATCACTAACCCCAGCCCATTGATGGGTATCAGTATAACCCCAGCCCATTGATGGGTATCAGTATAACCCCAGCCCATTGATAGGTATCAGTATAACTCCAGCCCATTGATGGGTATCAGTATAACTCCAGCCCATTGATGGGTATCAGTATAACCCCAGCCCATTGAGGGGTATCACTAACCCCAGCCCATTGACGGGTATCAGTATAACTCCAGCCCATTGATGGGTATCACTAACCCCAGCCCATTGATGGGTATCAAAGTAACCCCAGCCCATTAATGGGTATCAGTATAACCCCAGCCCATTGATGGGTATCACTAATCCCAGGCCATTAATGGGTATCAGTATAACCCCAGCCCATTGATGGGTATCACTAACCCCAGCCCATTAATGGGTATCAGTATAACCCCAGCCCATTGATAGGTATCACTAACCCCAGCCCATTGCTGGGTATCAGTAACCCCAGCCCATTGATGGGTATCAGTATAACCCCAGCCCATTGACAGGTATCAGTATAACCCCAGCCCATTGATAGGTATCAGTATAACCCCAGCCCATTGATGGGTATCAGTATAACCCCAGCCCATTGATGGGTATCAGTATAACCCCAGCCCATTGATGGGTATCAGTATATCTCCAGCCCATTGATGGGTATCAGTATAACCCCAGCCCATTGATGGGTATCACTAACCCCAGCCCATTGATGGGTATCAGTATATCCCCAGCCCATTGATGGGTATCAGTATAACCCCAGCCCATTGAGGGGTATCAGTATAACCCCAGCCCATTGATAGGTATCAGTATAACCCCAGCCCATTGATGGGTATCAGTATAACCCCAGCCCATTGATGGGTATCAGTATAACCCCAGCCCATTGAAGGGTATCAGTATATCTCCAGCCCATTGATGGGTATCAGTATAACCCCAGCCCATTGATGGGTATCACTAACCCCAGCCCATTGATGGGTATCAGTATAACCCCAGCCCATTGATGGGTATCAGTATAACCCCAGCCCATTGATGGGTATCAGTATAACCCCAGCCCATTGATGGGTATCAGTATAACCCCAGCCCATTGATGGGTATCACTAACCCCAGCCCATTGATGGGTATCAGTTTAACTCCAGCCCATTGATGGATATCAGTACAACCCCAGCCCATTGATGGGTATCAAAGTAACCCCAGCCCTTTGATGGGTATCAGTATAACCCCAGCCCATTGATGGGTATCAGTATAACCTCAGCCCATTGATAGGTATCACTAACTCCAGCTCATTGATGGGTATCAGTATAACCCCAGCCCATTGATGGGTATCAGTATAACCCCAGCCCATTGATGGGTATCAGTATAACCCCAGCCCATTGATGGGTATCAGTATAACCCCAGCCCATTGATGGGTATCAGTATAACTCCAGCCCATTGAAGGGTATCAGTATAACCCCAGCCCATTGATGGGTATCACTAACCCCAGCCCATTGATGGGTATCAGTATATCTCCAGCCCATTGATGGGTATCAGTATAACTCCAGCCCATTGGTGGGTATCAGTATAACCCCAGCCCATTGATGGGTATCAGTATAACCCCAGCCCATTGGTGGGTATCAATATAAACCCAGCCCATTGGTGGGACACTGGAATCGGTTCTGGGGAAGGTGGGAAAAGTACAAACCGGGCAGTCTGCCAGACCGGAACCAATGTCCTAGGGGAAGTTTGCTCGTACTTTTGGGGAGGAGTTAAACTAACATGGCAAGGGATGGGAACCTTTTCAGGGAGACAGAGGGAAATAAAAAGGAGGCAGAAGCAAAAGATAGAAAGGAGAATAGTAAAAGTGGAAGGCCGAGAAACCCAAGGCAAAAACAAAAAGGGCCACATTACAGCAAAATTCAAAAGGGGCAAAATGTGTTAAAAAGACTTGCCTGAAGACTCTGTGCCTCAATGCGAGGAGTATTCGGAATAAGGTGGACGAATTAACTGCGCAGACAGCAGTTAACGGGTATGATATAATTGGCATCACGGAGACATGGCTCCAGGGTGACCAAGGCTGGGAACGCAACATCCAGGGATATTCAACACTTAGGAAGGAGAGGCAGAGAGGAAAAGGCGGCGGGGAGGCGTTGCTGGTTAAAGAGGAAATTTATGCAGTAGTAAGGAAGGACATTAGCCTGGATGATGTGGAATCTGTATGGGTGGAGCTGCGGAATACCAAAGGGCAGAAAACAATAGTGGGAGTTGTGTACAGACCACCAAACAGTAGTAGTGAGGTTGGGGACAGCATCAAACAAGAAATTAGGGATGTGTGCAATAAAGGTACAGCAGTTATCATGGGCGACTTTAATCTACATATTGATTGGACTAACCAAACTGGTAGCAATGCGGTGGAGGAGGATTTCCTGGAGTGTATTAGGGATGGATTTCTTGACCAATATGTCGAGAACCAACTAGAGAGCTGGCCATCCTAGACTGGGTGATGTGTAATGAGAAGGGACTAATTAGCAATCTTGTTGTGCGTGGCCCCTTGGGGAAGAGTGACCATAATATGGTAGAATTCTTTATTAAGATGGAGAGTGACACAGTTAATTTGGAAACTAGGTTCCTGAAATTAAGGAAAGGGAACTTAGATGGTATGAGGCGTGAATTGGCTAGAATAGACTGGCAAAGGATAATTAAAGGGTTGACGGTGGATAGGCAATGGCAAACATTTAAAGATCACATGGATGAACTTCAGCAATTGTACATCCCTGTCTGGAGTAAAAATAAAACGGGGAAGGTGGCTCAACCGTGGCTAACAAGGGAAATTAAGGATAGTGTTAAAGCCAAGGAAGAGGCATATAAATTGGCCAGAAAAAGCAACAAACCTGAGGACTGGGAGAAATTTAGAATTCAACAGAGGAGGACTAAGGGTTTAATTAAGAGGGGGAAAATAGAGTACGAAAGTAAGCTTGCAGGGAATATAAAAACTGACAGCAAAATCTTCTATAGATATGTGACGAGAAAAAGATTAGTGAAGACAAACATAGTTCCCTTACAGTCAGATTCAGGTGAATTTATAATGGGGAACAAAGAAATGGCAGACCAATTGAACAAATACTTCGGTTCTGTCTTCACGAAGGAAGATACAAATGTACTCGGGGATAGTGGGTCTAGTGAGAAGGTGGAACTGAAGGATATCCTTATTAGGCGGGAAATTGTGTTAGGGAAATTGATGGGATTAAAGGCCGATAAATCCCCGGGGCCTGATAGTCTGTATCCCTGAGTACTTAAGGAAGTGACCCTAGAAATAGTGGATGCATTGGTGATCATTTTCCAACAGTCTATCGACTCTGGATCAGTTCCTATAGACTGGAGGGTTGCTAATGTAACACCACTTTTTAAAAAAGAAGGGAGAGAGAAAACAGGTAATTATAGACTGGTTAGCCTGACATCAGTAGTGGGGAAAATGTTGGAATCAATTATTAAAGATGAAATAGCAGCGCATTTGGAAAGCAGTGACAGGATCGGTCCAAGTCAGCTTGGATTTATGAAAGGGAAATCATGCTTGACGAATCTTCTGGAAATTTTTGAGGATGTAACTAGCAAGGGAGAACCAGTGGGTGTGGTGTATTTGGACTTTCAAAAGGCTTTTGACAAGGTCCCACACAAGAGATTGATGTGCAAAATCAAAGTGTGTGGTATTGGGGGTAATGTACTGACGTGGATAGAGAACTGGTTGGCAGACAGGAAGCAGAGAGTCGGGATAAACGGGTCCTTTTCAGAATGGTAGGCAGTGACTAGTGGAGTGCCGCAGGGCTCAGTGCTGGGACCCAACTCTTTACACTATGCATTAACGATTTAGATGAAGGAATTGAGTGTAATATCTCCAAATTTGCAGATGACACTAAACTGGGTGGCGGTGTGAGCTGTGAGGAGGACGCTAAGAGGCTGTGGGTGATTTGGACAGGTTAGGTGAGTGGGCAAATGCATGGCAGATGCAGTATAATGTGGATAAATGTGAGGTTATCCACTTTGGGGGCAAAAACACGAAGGCAGAATTTTATCTGAATGGCGGCAGATTAGCAAAAGGGGAGGTGCAACGAGACCTGGGTGTCATGGTTCATCAGTGACTGAAAGTGGGCATGCAGGTGCAGCAGGCAGTGAAGAAGGCAAATGGTATGTTGGCCTTCATAGCTAGGGGATTTGAGTATAGGAGCAGAGAGGTCTTACTGCAGTTGTACAGGGCCTTGGTGAGGCCTCACCTGGAATATTGTGTTCAGTTTTGGTCTCCTAATCTGAGGAAGTTCTTGCTATTGAGGGAGTGCAGCGAAAGTTTACCAGACTGATTGCAGGGATGGCTGGACTGTCATATGAGGAGAGACTGGATCAACTGGGCCTTTATTCACTGGAGTTTAGAAGGATGAGAGGGGATCTCACAGAAACGTATAAGATTGTGACGGGACTGGACAGGTTTGATGTGCGAAGAATGTTCCCGATGTTGAGGAAGTCCAGAACCAGGGTACATAGTGTTAGGATAAGGGGTGGGCCATTTAGGACTGAGATGAGGAGAAACTTTATCACTCAGAGAGTTGTTAACCTGTGGTATTCCCTGCCGCAGAGAGTTGTTGATGCTAGTTCATTGGATATATTCAAGCGGGAGTTAGATATGGCACTTAAGGTTAAGGTGATAAAGGGGTATGGAGAGAAAGCAGGAAAGGGTTACTGAGGGAATGATCAGCCATGATCTTATTGAATGGTGGTGCAGGCTCGAAGGGCCGAATGGCCTACCCCTGCACCTATTTTCTATGTTTCTATGTTTCTATCCCCAGCCCATTGATGGGTACCACTAACCCCAGTCCATTGATGGGTATCAGTATAACCCCAGCCCATTGATGGGTATCAATATAACCCCAGCCCATTGATGGGCATCACTATAACCCCAGCCCATTGATGGGCATCAGTATAACCCCAGTCCATTGATGGGTATCACTAACCCGAGCCCATTGATGGGTATCACTAACCCAGCCCATTGACGAGTATCAGTATAACCCCAGCCCATTGATGGGCATCAGTATAACCCCAACCCATTGATGGGCATCAGTAAAACCCCAGCCTATTGATGGGTATCACCAACCCCAGTCCATTGATGGGTACCACTAATCCCAGCCCATTGATGGGTATCAGTATAACCCCAGCCCACTGATGGGTATCACTAATCCCAGCCCATTGATGGGTATCAGTATAACCCCAGCCCATTGATGGGTATCACTAATCCCAGCCATTGATGGGTATCACTAACCCCAGCCCATTGATGGGTATCAGTATAACTCCAGCCCATTGATGGGTATCACTAATCCCAGCCCATTGATGGGTATCAGTATAACCCCAGCCCATTGATGGGTATCACTAACCCCAGCCCATTGATGGTTATCAGTATATTTCCAGCCCATTGATGGGTATCACTAACCCCAGCCCATTGATGGGTATCAGTATAACCCCAGCCCATTGATGGGTATCAGTATAACCCCAGCCCATTGATGGGTATCACTAACCCCAGCCCATTGATGGGTATCACTAATCCCAGCCATTGATGGGTATCAGTATAACCCCAGCCCATTGATGGGTATCACTAACCCCAGCCATTGATGTTTATTACTAACCCCAGCCCATTGATGGGTATCACTAACCCGAGCCATTGATGGGTATCAGTATAACTCCAGCCCATTGATGGGTATCAGTATAACCCCAGCCCATTGATGGGTATCAGTATAACCCCAGCCCATTGATGGGTATCACTAACCCCAGCCATTGATGGGTATAAGTATAATCCAAGCCATTGATGGGTATCGGTATAACCCAAGCCATTGATGGGTATCAGTATAACCCCAGCCCATTGATGGGTATCACTAACCCCAGCCCATTAATGGGTATCAGTATAACCCCAGCCCATTGATGGGTATCAGTATAACCCCAGCCCATTGATGGGTATCACTAACCCGAGCCATTGATGGGTATCAGTATAACTCCAGCCCATTGATGGGTATCAGTATAACCCCAGCCATTGATGGGTATCACTAACCCCAGCCATTGATGGGTATCACTAACCCCAGCCCATTGATGGGTATCAATATAACCCCAGCCCATTGATGGGTATAAGTATAATCCAAGCCATTGATGGGTATCGGTATAACCCAAGCCATTGATGGGTATCAGTATAACCCCAGCCCATTGATGGGTATCACTAACCCCAGCCCATTAATGGGTATCAGTATAACCCCAGGCCATTGATGGGTATCAGTATAACCCCAGCCATTGATGGGTATCACTAACCCGAGCCACTGATGGGTATCACTAACCACAGCCCATTGATGGGTATCAGTATAACCCCAGCCATTGATGGGTATCAGTATAACCCCAGCCCATTGATGGGTATCAGTATAACCCCAGCCATTGATGGGTATCAGTTTAACCCCAGCCATTGTTGGGTATCAGTATAACCCCAGCCCATTGATGGGTATCATTAACCCCAGCCCATTGATGGGTGCCAGTATAACCCCAGCCCATTGATGGGTATCAGTATAACCCCAGCCATTGTTGGGTATCAGTATAACCCCAGCCCATTGATGGGTATCAGTATAACCCCAGCCATTGATGGGTATCAGTATAACCCCAGCCCATTGATGGGTATCAGTATAACCCCAGCCATTGTTGGGTATCAGTATAACCCCAGCCCATTGATGGGTATCACTAACCCCAGCCCATTGATGGGTATCAGTATAACCCCAGCCATTGTTGGGTATCAGTATAACCCCAGCCCATTGATGGGTATCAGTATAACCCCAGCCATTGATGGGTATCAGTATAACCCCAGCCCATTGATGGGTATCAGTATAACCCCAGCCATTGTTGGGTATCAGTATAACCCCAGCCCATTGATGGGTATCACTAACCCCAGCCCATTGATGGGTATCAGTATAACCCCAGCCCATTGATGGGTATCAGTATAACCCAAGCCATTGATGGGTATCAGTATAACCCCAGCCCATTGTTGGGTATCAGTATAACCCCAGCCCATTGATGGGTATCAGTATAATTCAAGCCATTGATGGGTATCAGTATAACCCCAGCCCATTGTTGGGTATCAGTATAACCCCAGCCCATTGATGGGCATCAGTATAACCCCAGTCCATTGATGGGTATCACTAACCCGAGCCCATTGATGGGTATCACTAACCCAGCCCATTGACGAGTATCAGTATAACCCCAGCCCATTGATGGGCATCAGTATAACCCCAACCCATTGATGGGCATCAGTAAAACCCCAGCCTATTGATGGGTATCACCAACCCCAGTCCATTGATGGGTACCACTAATCCCAGCCCATTGATGGGTATCAGTATAACCCCAGCCCACTGATGGGTATCACTAATCCCAGCCCATTGATGGGTATCAGTATAACCCCAGCCCATTGATGGGTATCACTAATCCCAGCCATTGATGGGTATCACTAACCCCAGCCCATTGATGGGTATCAGTATAACTCCAGCCCATTGATGGGTATCACTAATCCCAGCCCATTGATGGGTATCAGTATAACCCCAGCCCATTGATGGGTATCACTAACCCCAGCCCATTGATGGTTATCAGTATATTTCCAGCCCATTGATGGGTATCACTAACCCCAGCCCATTGATGGGTATCAGTATAACCCCAGCCCATTGATGGGTATCAGTATAACCCCAGCCCATTGATGGGTATCACTAACCCCAGCCCATTGATGGGTATCACTAATCCCAGCCATTGATGGGTATCAGTATAACCCCAGCCCATTGATGGGTATCACTAACCCCAGCCATTGATGTTTATTACTAACCCCAGCCCATTGATGGGTATCACTAACCCGAGCCATTGATGGGTATCAGTATAACTCCAGCCCATTGATGGGTATCAGTATAACCCCAGCCCATTGATGGGTATCAGTATAACCCCAGCCCATTGATGGGTATCACTAACCCCAGCCATTGATGGGTATAAGTATAATCCAAGCCATTGATGGGTATCGGTATAACCCAAGCCATTGATGGGTATCAGTATAACCCCAGCCCATTGATGGGTATCACTAACCCCAGCCCATTAATGGGTATCAGTATAACCCCAGCCCATTGATGGGTATCAGTATAACCCCAGCCCATTGATGGGTATCACTAACCCGAGCCATTGATGGGTATCAGTATAACTCCAGCCCATTGATGGGTATCAGTATAACCCCAGCCATTGATGGGTATCACTAACCCCAGCCATTGATGGGTATCACTAACCCCAGCCCATTGATGGGTATCAATATAACCCCAGCCCATTGATGGGTATAAGTATAATCCAAGCCATTGATGGGTATCGGTATAACCCAAGCCATTGATGGTTATCAGTATAACCCCAGCCCATTGATGGGTATCACTAACCCCAGCCCATTAATGGGTATCAGTATAACCCCAGGCCATTGATGGGTATCAGTATAACCCCAGCCATTGATGGGTATCACTAACCCGAGCCATTGATGGGTATCACTAACCACAGCCCATTGATGGGTATCAGTATAACCCCAGCCATTGATGGGTATCAGTATAACCCCAGCCCATTGATGGGTATCAGTATAACCCCAGCCATTGATGGGTATCAGTTTAACCCCAGCCATTGTTGGGTATCAGTATAACCCCAGCCCATTGATGGGTATCATTAACCCCAGCCCATTGATGGGTGTCAGTATAACCCCAGCCCATTGATGGGTATCAGTATAACCCCAGCCATTGTTGGGTATCAGTATAACCCCAGCCCATTGATGGGTATCAGTATAACCCCAGCCATTGATGGGTATCAGTATAACCCCAGCCCATTGATGGGTATCAGTATAACCCCAGCCATTGTTGGGTATCAGTATAACCCCAGCCCATTGATGGGTATCACTAACCCCAGCCCATTGATGGGTATCAGTATAACCCCAGCCATTGTTGGGTATCAGTATAACCCCAGCCCATTGATGGGTATCAGTATAACCCCAGCCATTGATGGGTATCAGTATAACCCCAGGCCATTGATGGGTATCACTAACCCCAGCCCATTGATGGGTATCAGTATAACCCCAGCCCATTGATGGGTATCAGTATAACCCAAGCCATTGATGGGTATCAGTATAACCCCAGCCCATTGTTGGGTATCAGTATAACCCCAGCCCATTGATGGGTATCAGTATAATTCAAGCCATTGATGGGTATCAGTATAACCCCAGCCCATTGTTGGGTATCAGTATAACCCCAGCCCATTGATGGGTATCACTAATCCCAGCCATTGATGGGTATCAGTATAACCCCAGCCCATTGATGGGTATCACTAACCCCAGCCATTGATGTTTATTACTAACCCCAGCCCATTGATGGGTATCACTAACCCGAGCCATTGATGGGTATCAGTATAACTCCAGCCCATTGATGGGTATCAGTATAACCCCAGCCCATTGATGGGTATCAGTATAACCCCAGCCCATTGATGGGTATCACTAACCCCAGCCATTGATGGGTATAAGTATAATCCAAGCCATTGATGGGTATCGGTATAACCCAAGCCATTGATGGGTATCAGTATAACCCCAGCCCATTGATGGGTATCACTAACCCCAGCCCATTAATGGGTATCAGTATAACCCCAGCCCATTGATGGGTATCAGTATAACCCCAGCCCATTGATGGGTATCACTAACCCGAGCCATTGATGGGTATCAGTATAACTCCAGCCCATTGATGGGTATCAGTATAACCCCAGCCATTGATGGGTATCACTAACCCCAGCCATTGATGGGTATCACTAACCCCAGCCCATTGATGGGTATCAATATAACCCCAGCCCATTGATGGGTATAAGTATAATCCAAGCCATTGATGGGTATCGGTATAACCCAAGCCATTGATGGTTATCAGTATAACCCCAGCCCATTGATGGGTATCACTAACCCCAGCCCATTAATGGGTATCAGTATAACCCCAGGCCATTGATGGGTATCAGTATAACCCCAGCCATTGATGGGTATCACTAACCCGAGCCATTGATGGGTATCACTAACCACAGCCCATTGATGGGTATCAGTATAACCCCAGCCATTGATGGGTATCAGTATAACCCCAGCCCATTGATGGGTATCAGTATAACCCCAGCCATTGATGGGTATCAGTTTAACCCCAGCCATTGTTGGGTATCAGTATAACCCCAGCCCATTGATGGGTATCATTAACCCCAGCCCATTGATGGGTGTCAGTATAACCCCAGCCCATTGATGGGTATCAGTATAACCCCAGCCATTGTTGGGTATCAGTATAACCCCAGCCCATTGATGGGTATCAGTATAACCCCAGCCATTGATGGGTATCAGTATAACCCCAGCCCATTGATGGGTATCAGTATAACCCCAGCCATTGTTGGGTATCAGTATAACCCCAGCCCATTGATGGGTATCACTAACCCCAGCCCATTGATGGGTATCAGTATAACCCCAGCCATTGTTGGGTATCAGTATAACCCCAGCCCATTGATGGGTATCAGTATAACCCCAGCCATTGATGGGTATCAGTATAACCCCAGCCCATTGATGGGTATCAGTATAACCCCAGCCATTGTTGGGTATCAGTATAACCCCAGCCCATTGATGGGTATCACTAACCCCAGCCCATTGATGGGTATCAGTATAACCCCAGCCCATTGATGGGTATCAGTATAACCCAAGCCATTGATGGGTATCAGTATAACCCCAGCCCATTGTTGGGTATCAGTATAACCCCAGCCCATTGATGGGTATCAGTATAATTCAAGCCATTGATGGGTATCAGTATAACCCCAGCCCATTGTTGGGTATCAGTATAACCCCAGCCCATTGATGGGTATCACTAACCCCAGCCCATTGATGGGTATCAGTATAACCCAAGCCATTGATGGGTATCAGTATAACCCCAGCCCATTGTTGGGTATCAGTATAACCCCAGCCCATTGATGGGTATCACTAACCCCAGCCCATTGATGGGTATCAGTATAACCCCAGCCCATTGATGGGTATCACTAACCCCAGCCCATTGATGGGTATCAGTATAACCCCAGCTCATTGATGGGTATCACTAACCCCAGCCCATTGATGGGTATTGTTATGTATGAAGAAACAGTCAGACTGAACACTGCGAGCCCAAAGTCAAGTGTGACCTTAGTCTTTTATTACAGGTCTCCAGAGTGCCTCTCCAACCTGTGAGGCCTCCTTAAATACGTGTGCAGCCAATGGATTATGGAATCCCTTGGGAATTCAAGGGATTAGCCCACTGGTGGCTGTGCAGAGTATATACAAGTTTACATGTAGAACAACACTCCCCCTGCCCAAATTCAACAGTGTAACTATTTACAAGGTGAGTCGATCTGGGGCCCTTCTTGCCCTGGTTGATCATCTCGGGGCAAATGCTTGTATTGGTGAATCGTCTGTTGGTCACTCGCTGGGCTGCTGTGCAGTTGGCCTTGCTGGGCTGCCTGGTGTGGTGAGTCCTGCTGTGGATGATGGGTTCTGGTTCGTGGTCAACCGTGGTGCCGGTTGCCACTGGTGTGTATGTTGGGGGAGTCAAAAAAGGTAGGGTCCAAGGTGGGTTGCTCAGGATAGTCCATGAATCTGATTTTGATTTGGTCCAAGTGTTTCCGGTGAATGAGTCCATTTGAAAGTTTGACCCTAAACACCCTGCTCCTCTCTTTGGCCACAACAGTGCCGGGAAGCCACTTGGGACCTTGTCCATAATTTAATACAAATACACGATCGTTGATTTCATTCTCGCGTGACACATTTGCGCTATAATGGTATTGACTTTGTTGAAGCCGCCTGCTCTCTCCCTGTTCATGTAGCTCAGGGTAAACTAATGAGATCCTGGCCTTAAGTGCTCTTTTCATGAGCAGTTCAGCAGGTGGGATCCCAGTGAGCGAGTGGGGTCTGTAGAGTTGCAAAATTTGTGGAAACCCCTCAGTGTTTGGACTCATTGAAAAGGAAATTCGATTTGGGACTATCAAACAGAAAGTTTGGGATCCTAAAATGCTTATGGAAGAAATCTACGAGTTTTAATCAAGTTTGGGATTTTTAAAAGGTGAATGTTGGGTCTGCAAGAATAGGGGTGGGGTCAATCTCTAAAAGGCCAGTTTGGACATTGGAGCTAATCACATTGTCTGGGAACTGTTTACCCTCAATACCTGCCCCTAGAAAACATTAGCATTTAAACAATCGACCACGGAAGAAACATTATCCACCCCACCCAGAGGACCCAAATGTCACATACATATTCCAACACCTTTTCAACAGGCATAGAAATATCTGGCTCAGGCCAGACTTCCCGAAGCAAAAAAAACCCAGTGCTATCACAATGGACAAGAGCTCATCAACTCAGAAAAGTCTATCTATGCCAGATTAAAACTTAATCAAGTTTCAGTTAGCTGGGCTACAAAACTTAAACAAAGAACCAAGGTTGATTTGGGGACAGATAAGGAAGTCTCTCAAAGTATAATTAAGGCCTATTTATACAGCCTGCAGGATACTTTGCTTCTACACCAGCTTTGTATGCTTCAGACCTCGCTGGGCTTCAAGATCAGCACACCAGTTTTTCGTTAACCTGGTTCTTCAGAACATCAACCAAGACAGCATCGCAAGTGACCAGGACACCAAGCACGCTGTGGCAGCAAGAGGGTCACCGAACAACCACCAAGATATTATCAGCAACCAAATTGGTAATATTGAGCCACCGCGACCAACGATTTCCAAACCGAAGTCAACTCGACGAAAACCCGAAGATTCGCAAGCTGTTTCCACTCTACAAGCTATCTCTGAGCTACCAACAGGTAAAACATTATCTGAAAGAACTTTAAAACCTACCGCTGAAGGAAGAAAGTGTGTACTTACCCCATAAATCCAGTACGTGCCCTCCCGCATCAGCGGACACCACCCAACTGAGGAACACACAGCAAGAAGTCCTCTCGTACGTTCAGGGTACGGCTAGCAGGACCGACAAAATCTAACGCACCCCGAAACCGTGACCCATTACTGACTGTCAAGGAAGGATTCATGAGCATAGTCCCTGAAGCCCCAGAGCCTAATCTAGTTAGATAGGGGAATTGGGAGGTGGGAGGTGTACTGCTATGTATTTTCTTGTGTTTGAGTAAAGGATTGCCCATTAGAGTGATACGTTTTCTCCCCTTTAAAGTGATAAGTTTTCTATCATTTAAAGTGATAAGTTTTCTCAGTTTTAATAAAAGGTGTATTCATTCTTCTTGAATAAAAACCATACATTTCTTTGCACAAAACAGTTGTCTGCTGTAATTTATCACACCCTGATTAATAAATCCAGGCTCGAGAACCAGGGGATGGGAGCGACTCGCAACCGCTCTGGGTCAGGGGAGGCAAACTGACCCCGTACACCACCCCCTACAGGTCTCGTGCGGTAGCTAAGCAGGACTTGGGATAGTCGAGTCTGCAGTGAGCCTTCCGTTACCCTCTTCAAGCCTTGCTTTATGGTTTGCACTGCTCTCTCTGCCTGACCATTGGATGCTGGTTTAAACAGGGCAGATGTGACATGTTTGATCCCGTTGCGGGTCATGAATTCTTTGAACTCAGCACTGGTAAAACATGGCCCGTTGTCGCTCACTAGGACATCGGGTAAGCCGTGTGTGGCAAACATGGCCCGCAGGCTTTCAGTGGTGGCAGCGGACGTGCTTGCCGACATTATCTCACATTCAATCCATTTGGAGTACGCATCTACAACCACAAGGAACATTTTACCCAAGAATGGGCCTGCATAGTCGACATGGACCATAGACCATGGTTTGGAGGGCCAAGACCATAAACTTAGTGGCGCCTCCCTGGGTGCATTGCTTACCTGCGAGCATGTATTACACAGTGAGGAGATGGTTGAGGAGAACTCGAGCGACAACTTTCCCAGTGGCTGACAGCAGGGAGATTCCTCTGTAATTGCTGCAGTCGGACTTGTCCCCTTTTTTAAAGATTAGAGGCTGAACTCCAGGAAATAGTCAACGTATTTACTGAGGCATACGAAAGCATGGGCCTTACTCTAAACATCCGTAAGACAAAGTCCTGTACCAGCCTGTCCTTGCCGCACAGCACTGCCTCCCAGTCATCAAGATCTATGGCGTGGCCCTGGACAACGTGGACCATTTCCCATACCTCAGGAGCCTGTTATCAACAAAAGCAGACATTGATGAGATTCAACACAGCATCCAGTGAGCCAGCGCAGTCTTCGGCCGTCTGAGGAAAAGAGTGTCCGAAGACCAGGCCCTCAAATCTATTACCAGGCTCATGGTCTACAGGGCTATAGTAATACCCGCCCTTCTGCGTGTCTCAGAGGCATGGACCATGTACAGTCGACACCTCAAGTTGCTGGAGAAATACCATCAACGATGCCTCCACAAGATCCTACAAATCCCCTGGGAGGACAGAGGCACCAACAATAGCGTCCTCGACCAGGCCAGCATCTCCAGCATTGAAGCACTGACCACACTTGATCAGCTCCGCTGGGCAGGCCACATTGTCCGCATGCCACACACGAGACTCCCAAAGCAAGCGCTCTACTCGGAACTCCTTCATGGCAAACGAGCCAAAGGTGGACAGAGGAAAAGGACACCCTCAAAGCCTCCCCATCAACATCTGGGAGTCCCTGGCCAAAGACCGCCCTGAGTGGATGAAGTGCATCCGGGAGGATGCTGAGCGCCTCGAGTCTCATTGCCGAGAGCATGCAGAAATCAAGCGCAGGCAGTGGAAAGATCGTGCGGCAAACCTGTCCCACCCTCCCTTACCCTAAATGATTGCCTGTCCCACATGTGGCAGGGACTGTGACTCTCATATTGGACTGTTCAGCCACCTAAAGACTCATTCTAACAGTGCTAGCAAGTCTTCCTCGATCCAGAGGGACTGGCTATGATGATGAGGATAGAAGATTGGCTAACAGAAAACAGAGAGTCAAGATAATTGGGTCATTTTCTGGTTGGCAAACAGTGACTAGTGGGGTGGCATAGGGATCGGTGCTGGGTCCTCAACTATTTACAACCTATATTAATCACTTGGATTAAGTGAAGGGACCGAGTGTAATGTAGCTCAGTTTGCTGATGATACATAGATGGGTGGGAAAGAAAATTGTGAGGAAGACACAAAAAATCTATAAAGGGACACAGACAGGCTAAGTGAGTGGGCAAAAATTTGGCAGATGGAGTATAATGTGGGAAAATGTGAGGTTATCCACTTCAGCAGAAATAATAGAAAAGCAAATTGTAATTTAAATGGAGAAAAATTGCAAAGAGCTGCACTACAGAGAGACCTGGGAGTCTTTGTGCATGCAACACAAAAAGTTAGTATGTAGGTACAGCAAATAATCAGGAAGGCAAATGGAATGTTGGCCTTTATTGCAAGGGGGATAGAGTATAAAAGCAGAGAAGTCCTGTTACAACTGTACAGGGTATTGGTGAGGCCACACCTGGAGTACTGCGTACAGTTTTGGTCTCCGTATTTAAGGAAGGATATACTTGCATTGGAGGCTGTTCAGAGAAGGTTCACTGGGTTGATTCCGGAGTTGAGGGGGTTGACTCATGAAGAAAGCTTGAGTAGGTTGGGCCTATACTCATTGGAGTTCAGAAGAATGAGAGGTGATCTTATCAAACATATGATAATGAGGGGGCTCGACAAGGTGGATGCAGAGAGGATATTTCCACTCCTAGGGGAAACTAAAACTAGGGGACATTAGAATAATCGGTCGCCCATTTAAAACTGAGATGAGGAGGAATTCCTTCTCTCAGAGGGCTTGAGCAGTGGTGCAGCAGGGAGGGATTCAAATTCCTGGGGCATTGGAACTGGTTCTGGGGGAGGTGGGACCAGTACAAACCGGACGGTCTGCACCTGGGCAGGACCGGAACCAATGTCCTCGGGGGAGTGTTTGCCAGTGCTGATAGGGGAGGAGTTAAACTAATATGGCAGGGGGATGGGAACCAATTCAGGGAGATAGAGGGAGACAAAATGGAGACAGAAGCAAAAGATAGAAAGGAGATGAGTAAAAGTGGAGGGCAGAGAAACCCAAGGCAAAAAACAGAAAGGGCCATTGTACAGCAAAATTCTAAAGGGTCAAAGTGTAATAAAAAGGCAAGCATGAAAGCTCGGTGCCTCAATGCGAGCAGTATTCGGAACACAGGGGAGGGCTCTGAGCTAGTTAGAGTGGGGGAGAGCTCAGATGATCAGGACCCCAAGAAAGAATGCAAAAGACAGGAGGCAACAGAGCAGAGCAGCATTGGGTTAAGTGTAAACCACAAGGTGATAGGAAGGGACAATATGTATGAATATAAAGGGACTGCAGGAGGGGTCAAAACTAAAAATTATGGTTTAAAAACTAGTATTAAAACACTAAACGCACGCAGCATTCGAAATAAAGTAAATGAGTTGACGGCACAAATCATTACAAATGGGTATGGTTTGGTGGCCATTACAGAAACGTGGTTGCAGGGTGGCCAAGACTGGGAATTAAACATACAGGGGTATCTGACAATTCGGAAAGATAGACGAGAAGGGAAAGGAGGTGGGGTAGCTCTGTTGCTACTGCTGTCCTTACTACTCGGGGGATCAAGGGGTATGGCGAGAAAGCAGGAATGGGGTACTGAAGTTGCATGTTCAGCCATGAACTCATTGAATGGCGGTGCAGGCTCGAAGGGTCGAATGGCCTACTCCTGCACCTATTTTCTATATTTCTGTGTTTCTATTACATCTGTGCATGCAAGACTCTAAGTCCGCATCGATACCGGGCCACCACACGTTATCTGGCTATCGCTTTCATCATTACGATGCCTGGGTGGGTACTGTGGAGATCATTGATGAAGGTGTCTCTGCTCTTCTTGGGGACCACTACTCGATTGCCCCACAGAAGGCAGTCTGCCTGTATAGACATTTCATCTTTGCGCCACTGGAACGGTTTTATCTCTTCCTGCATTTCCACTAGGACACTGGACCAGCTCCCGTGAAGCACACAGCTTTTAACTAGGGACAATAAGGGGTCCTGGCTCATCCAGGTTTTCATCTTTTGGGCTGTGACGGGTGATTGCTCACTCTCAAATGCTTTCATAACCATGGCTAGATCTGCGGGCTGTGCCATCTCCACCCCCGTGGTGGGCAATGGCAGCCTACTGAGAGCATCAGCGCAGTTTTCTGTGCCTGGCCTGTGGCGGATGGCGTAGTTGTATGCGGACAACGTGAGCGCCCATCTCTGGATGCGGGCCGATGCGTTCGTATTTATCCCTTTACTTTCAGAAAACTGGGATATAAGTGGCTTATGGTCAGTTTCCAATTCAAATTTTTAGCCCAAACAGGTATTGATGCATTTTCTTTACCCCATAGACACTTGCTAATGCTTCTTTTTCAATCATGCTGTCGGCTCTCTCAGCCTTAGACAGACTCCTGGATGCATAAGCAACCAGTTGCAGTTTCCCGAAATCATTAGCTTGTTGCAATACACACCCGACGCCATATGACGACGCATCACATGCCAGTACCAAACGCTTACATGGATCATACAACACAAGCAATTTGTTTGAGCATAACAATTTTCTCACTTTTTCTTGGCCTTTGCCCAAAACCCATTCGTCCCCTTTACACAGTAAGACATGTAGTGGCTCTAGCAGGGTGCTGAGACCCGGTAAGAAGTTACCAAAGTAGTTCAGGAGTCCTTGAAACGACCGCAACTCCACGTTCTGTGGCCTCGGTGCGTTCTCGATTGCCTCCGTCTTCGAATCAATGGGCCTGATGCCATCTGCCGCGATCTTCCTCCCCAGGAACTCCACTTCGAGCGTTTTAACCTGAGCCCCACGCAGTTGAGTCGACTAAGAACCTCCTCCAGGTTCTGCAGATGCTCGACTGTGTTCCGACCGGTGACCGAGATGTCGTCCTGGAAGATCATGGTGTGCGATCGACTTCAGTAAACTTTCCATGTTTCCCTGGAATATCGCCGCCGCCGATCGAATTCCAAACGGGCATCTGTTATAAATGAAAAGACCTTTGTGCATGTTGATGCAGGTGAGGGCCTTCGATGATTCCTCCAGTTCCTGCGTCATGTCGGCTGAAGTCAAATCTAGCTTCGTGAATGTCTTTCCTCCCGCCAGTGTTGCAAAGATGTCATCGGCCTTTGGCAGTAGGTATTGGTCCTGCAGGGAGAAATGTTTGATAGTTACTTTGTAATCTCCATAGATTCTGACGATGCCACCTCCCTTGAGGACTGGGATGATCGGGCTGGTTCACTCGTTGAATTCAATCGGTGAAATGATGCCCTCTCGTTGCAGCCGGTCTAGCTCGATCTCTACCCTTTCTCTCATCATGTACGGTACTGCTCTCACCTTGTGATGGATGGGTCGCGCCCCCGGAATTAGGTGGATCTGCACTTTTGCCCCTTGGAATTTCCCGATGCCTGGTTCGAACAGCGAAGGAACTTGTTTAAGACCTTGGTACATGAAGTGTCGTCAGTGGGCGAGAGTGGTCGGACGTCGTCCCAGTTCCAGAGTATCTTTCCCAGCCAGCTCCTGCCAAGCAGCGTGGGACCATCACCCGGTACCACCCAGAGTGGTAGCTTGTGCACCGCTCCATCGTAGGAGACCTTTACAGTAGCACTGCCGAATACGGGAATCAGATCCTTTGTATAAGTTCTTAGTTTCATGTGAATTGCAGTTAAGACTGACCTTGAGGCCTTGCTGCACCACAATTTCTTAAAAGTCTTTTTGCTCATGATGGACTGGCTCGCACCCGTGTCCAGCTCCATTGACACCAGGAGTCCATTTAGTTCAACATTCAGCATTATTGGGGGACACTTTGTGGTAAATGTGTGCACCCCATGTATCTCTGCCTCCTCAGTCTGAGGCTCTGGTTCGTCATGATCTGCCGTGGATCTGTCCTCCTCTGCAACATGGTGGTGTGCAGGATTAACAGGATTTGCAGCTCGCCTGCACATACGTTGGACATGTCCCATTGTTCCACAGCCCTTGCAAACGTACCGTTTGAAACGGCATGAATGGAAACGATGATCACCTCCGCAGCGCCAACAAGTGTTAATGGCCTTGCATTCATCACCCTTGATGGTGGACTCTGAGTCATCTGTGGATGTGCAGCTGCAGGTATGTGTGACTTGCCCTGTACGTTGCGATTTGAAAACAACATCACTTTGTTCACAGTACATGTAGCAGCACTTATGTGCTGAGAGATTTGCTTAGTATTGTCACTGGTGGCTATCGCTATGGCCTTACTCAAGGTTGGGGTCTCTACAGTCAAAAGTTTGAGAAGTATGGTTTCATGGCCAATGCCAAGTAAGAAAAAGTCTCTAAGCATGTGCTCCAAATGTTCTTCAAATTCGCAATGTCCTGCAAGGCGTCTTAGCTCGGTGACATAATTCGCCACTTCCTGGCCTTCAGACCTTCTGTAGGTGTAGAACCGGTACCTCACCATCAGAACGCTTTCCTTCGGGTTCAAATGCTCCCGGACTAGTGTGCACAAACCATGGTATGATTTCTCCGTGAGTTTTGCTGGAGCAAGCAAATTTTTCATGAGGCCATACCTTGGTGCCCGGCAGACGGTGAGGAGAATCGCCCTTCGTTTCGCTTCTCCATCCAGCTCGTTGGCTACGAGTATTGGTCGAGTCGCTCCACGAAAATTTCCCAATCATCTCCCTCTGAGAATTTCTTCTGGATGCCCACTGTTCTCTGCATCATTGGTTTCGCTATCTGTATCTCATCGCCAGTTGTTATGTATGAAGAAAGAGTCAGACTGAATACTGTGAGCTCAAAGTCAAGTGTGACCTTAATCTTTTATTGCAGGTATCCAGAGTGTCTCTCCAACCTGTGAGGCCTCCTTAAATACCTGTGCTCCCAAGGCACTATGGGAACCCTTGGGACTCCAGGGGATGAGCCCTCTTGTGGCTGTACAGAGTATATACAAGTTTACATATATAACAGGTATGACTAACCCTAGCACATTGATGGGTATCACTGTAACCGCAAATCAATGGGCAGTTCCCACATGTCATCATCATCACAGGCAGTCCCTCGAAGCGAGGATGACTTGCTTCCACGCCAAAAAGGGATGAGTTCACAGGTGTTTCAATGAAGGACCTAATATTCCAGATTCTGAACTACATCGTGAAGGATGGAAGATGTCAGTGCATGGAATTTTTTAACGTGGGGTGGCCGTTGCACACCAGCCACCACACGGGCTTGACAGAGCGAGGCCTTGGTCCAGTGGCAAGGATTAACCAGGACAAACTGGAGACCAGCTCTGCTGCACGGACCCAGCGCGCACACATATCGCAGTGTGGGCTGGCCCTGTGGTACCCCTGGGCCCTCGGCTCTCCTGGGCCCCGGTCACTTCCCTCTACAGACTCTTGCAGCTCCTTCGCCCCTCCTGCTGTGCCTACCCGCACCGCAATCAGCGACCTGGCTTCACAGCCGTCGCCCTCCTGCAGCAACACGCGCTGCTCCCTGCAGTGGCCCCAATCTGCTGATGGTCTTGCAGGCCGGGACCGTGCAGATTTCCAGGCCGGGCCGCCACACGCTGCTCGCTCTAAACCCTTTGGTCATCTTCAGCACCCTTTCAGGCATTGAGTTCTGGACCCCCACCATCCTCTAGGTGAAGTAATCTTTCATCATCTCCCCACTGATCGCTCGATCAACTACTTTAACTCATCACAGGCAGTCCCTCGAAACTGAGGAAGACCCGCCTCCTCTCCAAAAGCGATCCCCCAGGTGACTGCACAGTCCAACTCGGGAACCACAGGGCACAACTTCAAGTTGTACAAGGCTAGGTCTAGGTTAGAGGTCAGAGAACAGTCGACCTCTGGAACAAGCTGCCGCCTCATGTGGTGGATGCAGACTCGCTGAATTCCTTCAAGCAAAAGCTGGATTTGTTTCTGGCTGCGGCGGAGATTACCTCTTACAGAACGTAGGTATTGCTGGCCAAAGACCGCCCTAAGTGGAGGAAGAGCATCCGGGAGGGCATTGAGCATCTCGAGTCTCGTCGCCGAGAGCGTGCAGAAAGCAAGCGCAGGCAGCGGAAGGAGCGTGCGGCAAACCAGTCCCACCCACCCTTTCCTCAACTACTGTCTATCCCACCTGAGGAAAAGAGTGTTTGAAGACCAGGCCCTCAAATTCATCACCGAGCTCATGGTCTACAAGGATGTAGTAATACCCGCTTTCCTGTATGGCTCAGAGACACCTCAAGTCGCTGGAGAAATACCACCAACGATGTCTCTGCAAGATCCCACAAATCTCCTGGGAGGACAGATGCACCATACGTTCGCGCCCTCGACCAGGCCAACATCCCCAGCATTGAAGCACTGACCCCACTTGATCAGCTCCACTGGACATCATTCGCATGCCAGGCACGAGACTCCCAAAGCAAGCACGCTACTCGGAACTCCTTCACGGCAAGTGAGCCAAAGGTGGGCAGAGGAAACATTGCAAGGACACCCTCAAAACCTCCCTGATAAAGTGCAACATCCCCACCGACACCTGGGAGTCCCTGGCCAAAGACTGCCTTGTAGCTTCACTGATCTTAGGTGGCCTCTGACCAGGGTCAGCGGCCATGGGTGTCGGGGATAGGCATGTTTGCTGGGAGCCATGCAGTCAGTGTTTCTCTTCCTACCCTGGCATGGTGTGTACAGGGCCTGCCTGCTGTATACACAAGAACATAAGAAATAGGAGAACATAACATAAGAACATAACAATTAGGAACAGGAGTAGGCCATCTAGCCCCTCGAGCCTGCTCTGCTATTCAAGAAGATCATGGCTGATCTGGCCGTGGACTCAGCTCCACTTACCCGCCCGCTCCCCGTAACCCTTAATTCCCTTATTGGTTAAAAATCTATCTATCTGTGATTTGAATACATTCAATGAGCTAGCCTCAACTGCTTCCTTGGGCAGATAATTCCACAGATTCACAACCCTCTGGGAGAAGAAATTCCTTCTCAACTCGGTTTTAAATTGGCTCCCCCGTATTTTGAGGCTGTGCCCCCTAGTTCTAGTCTCCCCGACCAGTGGAAATAACCTCTCTGCCTCTATCTATATATTCAATGTCCCAGCTTCCACAGCTCTCTGAGGCAGTGAATTCCACAGATTTACAACCCTCTGAGAGAAGAAATTCCTCCTCATCTCAGTTTTAAATGGGCGGCCCTTATTCTAAGATCATGCCCCCTAGTTCTAGTCTCCCCCATCCGTGGAAACATCCTTGTCAAGCCCCCTCATAATCTTATATGTTTCGATAAGATCACCTCTCGTTCTTCTGAATTCCAATGAGTAGAGGCCCAACCTACTCAACCTTTCCTCATAAGTCAACCCCCTCATCCCTGGAATCAACCGAGTGAACCTTCTCTGAACTGCCTCCAAAGCACTGTACACCTTATGCCCTGCCCCACAGCTGGCCGTGTGAGGACAGTCACTGTGTGTGCTGGTATTGGCCATGTCCAATCACACTTGTATCCAAACTCCTGAGCGGGCAGCCCAAGAACTGATTCTCTTTGTTTGGATTATTTTATTCTGGTCCCGTACTTTCTGTACTGTCCGACTGTGGTATCAGTGGTGGTTGAGCATTGAGCAGTGCCCGGTGATTATGCTACATGTTTGTTAATATAAATCCATCACGTATGAAGTGTGGAGAGTGGAGTAATCTTCACTCTGAGAGGCGTGGACTGGTGGAAATGGTGCGTAAACTGCTCCTGGCTGTGACCCTGTCCCTGTGTGCCGCTGTGGGTGAGTATGTGTCTCAGTTTGGTGGCTGTGTTGGGGTGTGACTTGTTCAATGGCAATGAGTGTTCACACACTTTCGCCCATGAATGTGCACTTGAAAACCAAAAGGCATCCCCAAGTGTCAATTCCAGTATTGACCCCATCTGTCGAAGCCATTCTTTGTTTGTGCTTTGTGTCTGAGTGCCTCTCTATACTTAGGTTATTTGGGTATGTCAGCTAGGTATTCTAACGGCGGTGTGTGTGTGTGTGTGTGTGTGTGTAGGGGAGTGTGCATTTTCAGGATCTGGGTATCGGGACAGTGTAGGGTAACAGAGGGTTTGCAGGTTTAGGTTGGGGTATGTAACTGCTAACTGTCTGATTTATTTCCAAGCCCTGTTCACGCTGTTCACATAGGGGCCGGGATGACATCTGACGGCAGAAGTCACGCTATAATCCACCCAGGTGCTCTTGAATATGGCTTGTCCTCAGCTGTTTATGGGGCCCTGCACAAAGGGTGTGAATGAGCACTGGAAACGCGGTATGAAGTATCTCAGTGAAGTAATGACAGTTAAGAGCAGCAAACTGGATTACAAATTCTCAGTGGTATTTAGGGCCTATTTATCCCTCAGTCTGCGTGCAGTTCTGGTCGCCATATTACAAAAAGGATATATAGGCACTGAAGAGGGTGCAGTGAAGATTTACAAGGATGATACCAGAAATGCGAAGGTATACATATCAGGAAAGGATGAACAGGCTGGGTCTCTTTTCTCTGGAAAAAAAAAGGCAGAGGGGTGACCTAATAGAGGTCTTTAAAATTCTGAAAGATTTCAAAAGGGTGGATACAGAGAGAGTGTTTCCACTTGTGGGGAAGAGCATAACTAGAGGCCATCAATATAAGATAGTCACCCAGAAATTCAATTGGGAATTCAGAAGAAACTTCTTTACCCAGAGAGAGGTGAGAATGTGGAACTCGCTGCCACAGGGAGGGGTTGAGGCGAATAGTATCGATGCATTTAAGGGGAGGCCAGACAAGCCATTGAGGGAGAAGGGAATAGAGGGTTATGCCGATAGAGTTAGATGAGGAAAGACGGGAGGAGGCTCGAGTGGAGCATAAACGCCGGCATAGACTGGTTGGGCCGAATGGCCTGTTTCTGTGCCGTATATCCCCGTGTAATCCGATGTAATCAACATCACGAAAACAGAATATTTGGTCATTATTACATTGCTGTTTGTGGGAGCTTGCTGTGCACAAATTGGCTGCCGCGTTTCCTACATTTCTATAGTCACTACGCTTAAAAAAAAAAGTACTTAATTGACTGTAAAGCACTTTGGGGCGTCCGGTGGTTGTGAAAGGCGCTATATAAATGCAAGTGTTTCAATTTTTGTTTTTATTTCATCAGGGTGAGAGGATGGTGGGGAGAGCTGGGTGTTGGGGAAGGGGAGAGTGATAAGGATCGTGATGATTAGACCAGAAACATTGCAGGGAAAGCAGAACTAGAGACAAAACAATAAATACAATGTTCATGGGCAAAACTAAAATTAAATGTTCTTTTTCTCGAAGTCCACGGCATGGACGCAGAAGACAGAGCCATCGCTAGAGAATAGAGATCATTTGCTGACTCGGCATCGCACACTGTGGCCTTTACAAACACATCACAAAGCAAAGACCCTTCAGACCACCACAAGTTACCATGTGGCGATCTCCAGATCAGAGTCATCACAGAGCAGGCTATTACCCAAATGCATAGACCTACAGAGACGTTACAGCACACAAACTGGCTCCCAGCCCAGCCAGCCCGCCTTGGGGTCTCGTTCCACATGCCATGTTCCCATGTCCCTTCATCCCCTTCTCTTCCCACACCTATCCATCATCATCATAGGCAGTCCCTCGAACGAGGATGACTTGCTTCCACATGAGTTCACAGGTGTTCCGATGTTGCAGTCCTGAACTCCAATTGAGGGGGTGGAAGATGCCTGTGGGTGGATCTTTTTAACGTGGGGTGACCGTTGCACACCAGCCACCACACGGGCTTGACAGAGCTAGGTCTTGGTCCAGTGGCAAGGGTTAACCAGGATGACTGGAGACCTGCTCTGCTGCACGGACGTAGTGTGTACACATATCGCAGTGTGGGCTGGCCCGTGCTGCCCCTGGGCCCTCGGTCCTTCTGGGCCCCGTACCCTCATCGGTCGCACCTCCGCTGCAAACACTTGCCGCTCCTCCGCCCCGATCTCTCGCCGCTCCTCCGCCCCGATCTCTCGCCGCTCCTCCGCCACGATCTCTCACAGCTCCTCCGCCACGATCTCTCGCCGCTCCTCCGCCACGATCTCTCGCCGCTCCTCCGCCACGATCTCTCGCCGATCCTCTGCCACGATCTCTCGCCGCTCCTCCGCCACGATCTCTCGCCGCTCCTCCGCCACGATCTCTCGCCGATCCTCCGCCACGATCCCTCGCCGCTCC